>NC_061825.1:1955676-1960676 GCF_019202785.1 Penaeus chinensis
TATATAGTATCGGTGCAAGGATGATGCCATTTCCTAAAAACAGCATCCTGTCCCGTTATCTGGCGGCGGCGGCGGCCGTTAAGAAGGTGCTGTCGCCTGCTATCGCGGCCTGGCGGCGCTGTTATCGGCCGCCACCAAAGCACGCCGGGGAGGAGAGCTCGCACGATTTGCGTCCGAAAATAGGATGTTGGCTTTCTGCTCGTTAAAGGTTTGGGGTTAAGGGAGCAGCTCTCGCAGCTTCTGCCGCGGCGCCATCCTAGGGGATGCGTGAATGAGGGAAGGAGAGAGAGAGAGAGAGAGAGAGAGAGAGAGAGAGAGAGAGAGAGAGAGAGAGAGAGAGAGAGAGAGAGAGAGAGAGAGAGAGAGAGAGAGAGAGAGATAGATAGAGAGAGAGAGCGAGCGAGAGCGAGAGAGAGAGACGAAGCTTCCTGCGTGTATGAAGGGTAAGGATCCCCGATTTAGCAAGCTCCACCTCGTTATGACTCGGGCTTCGTGACAGCGCCAGACAATTGCACTGTGCTCCGCGGCGAATGGTTGCAGGAGGATTACGACGCGGTTTACGAGCGCACGAGCAGCAGGCGGACTTTCCTTTCTCGACACTGCGGCGGGAGGGTTGCGGGGAGGGGGGGCCGCTGCCGATGGTAATGAGGGGAAGCTGAATTTGTATGTTGGTTATGTTATAGTGATGGCGAAGGAAAATCCACAGTGCAGCTTGCCACGCTTATGTGTTTGTTTTTGGTTCATCGTTGCTTCTGCATTGAGCCTCCGAAGGGGTCCTGTCACCACGCCAGCGTATGTGGTGAAGCTCAAGTGTTTCACGAGCCCCACAGGTGTGAGACTTATCTCAACTTAGATCTTACGACTGAACAGTCACCATCGCCGTTGTACCGAGCGCGAGAACCGTTATCATTAGGCTCACCATCATCGTCATCATCCGTCACTCTCACTCGCAGGAGCGTGACCGTGAGCGTGAGCGCCGAAGCCCGGCGTCGAAGGCCCGACGCGGCGGAGGTGAGCGCCAGTAGTGTTGCTATCGTGCTGCCGCCGAGATCTCTCTGCAATTTCTACGGAAACTTCTTTTGTGTAATGACGAGGGTTCTTTCGCCGCGGGCACGATCGAGGATTCGACTTCCGCGCTGCTTTTGAGTGTGACTGTAGTGGCAGTGGAAACAGGAAAAGAGTTCCCGGGAAGTGAGAGTGCAGTAGGATCTGTGCTCTTTACTCCAGGATGCAGTGGAGGATCGCCTTTGTGTCGGGCGGAAGGCGACGACTCCGGAGACGATGACTCCGGGATCGAGATTTCAGAACTCTGTCTTTAGTGTCTTGAGTTCCCGGAGAGTAGTTTTGCTTTTTATCCCGATTCCTTACACAGTAACCGGAAGCTGACGTAAGATTCAGCTAACTTTATAAGATATACGAACAAATTGCCGCAGACAAAACGTTGTGTTCGCGCATCGACGGCTGTCAAGGTTCTGTCAGATGCACGCAGACAAAAGTCGTGCAGGTGTTCCTAGAGTTTATGTAGATGTTTCATGTTTGAAAGAGATGGAGGTATTTCTTGACTTGTTTTTTTTTGTGTGAAGACTTGCCTTGAGTTTGGTATTAAAGATCGATTTTATATTTTTTGCTTAAATGTATTGTCATTTGCGTAGTTTTAATGACCAAACGTGTTTGTCGTGTTTCAGATATATGTATATAAAATAGTAAGTTAGGAAAAAATGAAAATATAGAAAGAAAATAAATTATATATAGAGGAACTTAGTGAGCGCCAGGACATTCGTTCAGACCTCGCTTGAGCTGTTCATCAAGCGAGCGTTTCTGAGCCCGTCCTGCAAGCAACAGAAAACACTTGTGTCCAGTAGCTGTTACCCAACGCATCAATACATGGCAGCACGACTCGTGGAAGCTGTCTGGCTCATCCTAAGGTAACTTATTACCGAATGACTTCCCTCTCTTGGTAACAGAGAGCAAGGGAGAGGGCTTGAATGTTGAATGGTAACATAATGACTGTAATGATTATGGCTTGTTGTTGTGCGCTCCCGTTCGGCCGCGGTGGTTTTGGGGAGCGAGGACAGAGGACGGAATTGCTGGGTAATTTTTTCTCCCAAAGTGTGACTGTGCGACGCAGTTTGAAGGTCACGTGATAAGTCATGCAGGGAGCGTTGCTTGGGGGAAACCGAGGCCGCGGGGCACGTCCGAGAGCGCCCCATTCACAGCCCCGGACGACCGCGCTGGCGCTGCGTTCGGGCCAGATATTACCGGATGGAAGGGGTTGTTTTTCGCGACGGCTGGTTTGGCGGTGCAGCTAAGGTTTTTTTTTCCTTTGATTCCCTTTCCCCCCTTTCCCCCATCTTTATTGACGATAAGATATGTGGTTCCGCTTCTCGAGAGAAACTTTTCACGAAGCCAAAAATTTACTTCGTGGATTTAATTACTCTAAGTACGGAATGTGTGTCTACTGGCTTCTGTCAATACAGTCGCGATCATTTTTTTTTTATTTTTTTTTTTTTATTTTTTTTTTTTTTTTTATATATAGGAGGAAGAAAAATAAAGGCTTGTAAAGTTTGATATTTAGGTTGAGGCCACTCCGATTACCCGAACTAGTGTGTGTGAATCATGGTTGACAAATCGGATGGCTGCAGCGGAGCATAATAACGATAAGGTGTGCAGTGAACCGCTTGCGTAGCTGTATTCATCGCGTTGCATATCATATGGCCGGAAGCTAAGGTAACACATTCAGCCGTTTTTCAGAAGCTTCGGGAATATGTTTGGTAACCTATGTGGACTTCTTTTTCTTCTTCTTCTTCTTCTTCTTCTTCCTCTTCCTCTTCCTCTTCCTCTTCCTCTTCCTCTTCCTCTTTTTTCTTCTGCTTTTTCTTCTTCTTTGTGAAGACCTATTGTCTCGTTGTGAATGGCTTACCTAGCAGGGATCATTTATGCTTAGGGAAGTCGGGCCGTACGTAAAAGGTAAAAAAGAGGCGATGGGAGAGCTGGAGGGAAGGGGAAAAGGTGGGGGGTGGGGGAGCGTCAGGTGTACATCGCGAGGAAGATATTGTGGTTCCCGTAGAGGCCATTACTGCCACGTTATTATGTAAACATTGCAGCACTCTCCTCGCGCACATGACGGCGACTTATGCGTGAGTATTGTAGAAAATGATGAGTGGAAAAATCATGAGTAGGACACGCCTCGGAGATTAAGAATATTTGATAAGAGTGTTTGCATGTCATCATTAGGGTTGTGGGTGGAAGTTAGATTAATACAATATTAATGCCTCCTGACGATGATGTTTTGTATCTTTTAATTCAAAGATAATGGTAAGATTTTTCTTATGAATAGAGTTATCTGCACCATTTCTTATAGATGGCCTTCTCTGTAGTAAATATAACGGCGAGGCCATGTTAGAAGTAAGCTACACGGTTAAGCACAAGGCATCATCGACCTAGGAGAGCCTGTATCGTTGATGCCGGCGGGGACGCGGCCCGGCCCGCCCTCTATTATTAGACGAAATTACTTACATGTCTTTTTCTCTCTCCCTCAGGTAAGTTGCGGAGCGGCTAACCACGTGGCCTTCCACCTGACTCGAGCGTGAGTATTTAATATGCAGCAGAACACACGCATCGGCTCGGGCGTGTCCAGCGTTCGTGTAGCCTTTGGATCGGAGGCGGGGCTGTGGCGGCCCTTTGGCGGGGGGCCACGTGCGCCTCACCAAAGGGATCACCTGGCCCACACCTTTGTCTTATCTTAGGCTCTTTTGCAAGCAGCACGCGAGGGGGAGTCTGACGTGGGCACACTGCGTAGCGTCCGAGGAGGGCACCCGCTAGGCCTAGTGTTTGTCCGCTAGACCGCTCCCCGGCGGGAGGAGAGGCTGTTCTAACTGGCGCCATCACCTGATCACGTGAAACGGGCCTGCGAGTCGACCGAAGGGGTTTCACTCTTTTTCTCGATACAAAGCCTTTATGGATCACATGTTATGCCAGGATAATCCCATATTTATATTTATCAGCTGTTTCATGTTGAGGGACCGATTGTTTTTAACATTTATTTAATTTATTGATTTATTTATTCATTATTATTAGTAGTAGTAGTAGTAGTAGTAGTAGTTTAGTTTAGTTTAGTTTAGTTTAGTTTACTTTTTACTCTAAATTTTTTTTTTTTTTGAGACAGAGGCAGGGAACTTGGAAGAAAGAGACAAGGGGGAGGGGGTTAAAATATAAGGCCTAGAAGTGATCCTTTGGACTTTATGGGAGCAATCTTGGCAATTTAAAGTTAATCCACGCTGTGTAGCTGTTATGTTGGGAATGGAAGTCGTCACGCTAGCCTCCCTTGTCACATGCTAGACCATGTGGGCGAACGGGGCAGTAAGCTCGGTGTCCCAAAACTTAATGGACGGAGATGGACTAAGTCTTCTTTTCTTGCTTTTTGTTCTTGTTTTCTCTTTTCATTTGTTTGGTCAGAGATGGACTAAGTTTCCTTTCGTAGTGTGGTAAACATTGGGGGAAGTTTTGGCTCCTGGAATATACTTAATGAAAGAGGCGAATGAAGGTAGCTCAAGCTGGGATCCAGACACGCCATTGAGCGTTGCCAAGGTGAAACGAGATTAATCCGGCGTGCATCGATGGGGATATTGTGGGCTGACGCAAGGGCTGTCTCGGCTGATGCTCCACGAGGCGGGGCTTAGCGTCGCCGCGTGGGTATCGCCACGGGAATGCCCGACATTTGCGGAGTAATTGGCGACGCTAGCGACGTACGTGGTGGCTCGCTTAACCTACTGTCGAAGGGAGTGTGTGGGTTGGCTCTAAGTTAGCTCTTAATGTTCTTGCTGATAACGCTGATGATGACGAAAGCTTGGTCTGCACGCTTCGCTCATGCTTGGAGTTGCAGCCTCGACGTGTCACCAGGGGAATGCGGTCGGGCGGCCGTGACGGGCATGATGGAGCCGAAATGGGAATGTTGATTTTTTCTCACGCGCGCATCCTCCGCTCATTTTCCTCCCATTATC
>NC_061825.1:1980676-1983499 GCF_019202785.1 Penaeus chinensis
ATTCCTTTCAGGTATGTGTCTTATCTGTATCAGTTTGTCCGTTTATCGCTTCAGTTTATTCCTCCCCAGTTAGTACGAAGTGAAAGAAAATTGCGTTTTATAATATCCCCAATCCATCGGCCAAACGCTCGCATTCTCTTACGGCCGCCGTTTACTCCGAAAATGATCCGCAGTGCCTATAACCCCCCCCCCCCCCCCCGGGCGGAGAAAGTCGTACCCTTCTTCCTGTTCTCCGAATGATAATGATCTCCGGCATTATCGCTGCGATGGCGGCCGCGTTCTGGAGGGGGCTCACGTCGAGACCTTTGACACGACCCGGTCTTATCGGATCGTATTTTGTTTGGCGAAGTGGCGCTAAGCTAACACGGGAGCTTAGGCTGAATGGGGAGAGGGAAGGGGGAGGTAGTGCTCTGGAGGATGTATGGGATGCTGTGTCGCGAGGTATGGAGAGGATTGATCTCGGCCCGTGTGTCTGGCTGAAGGACGAGGGGCATTGTATCCACGGCTCTCATATGGTCAGCATGTTCCTCACTTCAAACGCATGACCTTGCACTCGCACGTCAATAAAAATGCAAGCACTTGATCAACAACCTCACAAGGATATCAAGTGACGCTCTCTGTCAGCTGTGTAAGGGATGGCTGGCCATATCTATCTGCTCGTTCATATCACGTGACATCGGTTACCTAACATCACGCGCAGGCCTGCATAGATACACACTCCCACCAATCACCGGACGAATGCTGTATATATCACGCCAGTCACAGAGCGAGTGTTGTTATATGTTATAAAAAGATCACTTCCATTTTTTAATTCATGTGTTTTATTTAATTATTTTTTTGTTTCACCTTTTCTGCGTTATTTTTTCGATTGTACCCTGCTCGGGTTACCGTAAGCTTTAGCCTGTTTTTAAATCTCCACCCAGCTCTGCACGGAGGATAGGCAGGTTTGTTTCACTGTTGTTTATGCAAGCACTGCATTGCGTTGCCTTGCCTTTGCCGTGTGACTGCGAGGTGATCTCTAGGTGTATTAGCAGGTTGGCAGACCAGTCCCCTGCCAGCTGGAATACTGAGAGATGGCCACACCTCTCACCATCTAAGGTACTGTACCGGCGCGGCTGCGAAGAGCATGTAGGTGACTTGTAGAAGGATGGCGACGCTGGGATTGTCAAAAGTTATATATCACGTTTTTAGGTAAGTCTACGTAGCCGAGGGTAACCAAAGGGTACTTCAAAATATCGTTGTGAAGTTTCTACTCATTGTGTGCAAAGGGTTTTATGACTCGGCTGCAAGAAATCTTTCTGTACTATTCGAAAGTTGGCGGAGACGCACTGTACTGCCACTTTAGTTTCCCCCCCCCCCTTTCTCGTCGTGTTTACGGAGGATTATCATGAAAGATTCTTGCCTCCTTGGGAACTATTCAGTTGCCTAATGTTTTGTCCGTGAGAAATCGTACCTCCGTTTGAGTGTGTTGCGTCGACACATTGCTCTAATTAATGGACCCCCCCCCCCCCTCAACAGTGTGTACCACAAGCACGCACTATAATTAGGTGTTTTAAATTATCTTGTTTTGTTATATTGCTCGTGATTGTGTGTCCTATTACTGGTAGTCCTTACAAGATCCAATCACTGCTGATTGTGAAGGCTTGATTGTGATTGCGGAGCGCAATTTCAGTGGAAGAGCAGCAGATTTCCCAATAATTATTGACTATTTTAAGAAACATCATGAGGATGCATTTTCATCCAGGTAGGAACCTTGAACGTAGCCCAGATTTATTTAAGAAATCACTAGGTTTCCTGCATTTAGACACGTCCATTTTCTTTGTCCTTGGCCTTGAAGGTTCCCGTTTTCATCAGTCTCCCCTGTGCTTTAACGTGCCCCGTTTTCTGTGTTGCCGCGACGAGTGAAAGGTTGCAATAACGACAACAACAGACTTGCAAGACGAGCGTCTCGGCCGGCTGCCGGCTCTTCTCCTGTTACTTATCCGACGTTTCTGGAGTGTTTCTTTTATTGCTTTCTTCTCTGTTTTTTTATGGACTATCGGCCAGTACTTGGGCTTCACTGCCACGAAAAACATGAAAAATGTCCAACAATGAAAGAAAGAGAGAGAGAGAGAGAGAGAGAAAAAAAACGAGCGTTTTCCCCCGGTTTCCGAATGACGGGTGGAAATCGGTGGGCTGAACGAGATGGAGATAGAGAGCGGGGAAGGGAGAGCTGCGGAAAGGTGGACCGAGGGGCCTTTGGTGCTTGGGAAGGATGTGGCCGAGGGAGGGCGAGGGGGGTAGGGGGAGGGGGGATGCGTGATAGGATGGGGAGAGGGACAGTGGGAAGGGAGGGGGAAGAAGTGTTGGATGGAGGGGAAGGGAGGTGGAGCTGTTGGGGGGAGGGGAAGGGGTTAGTGGGGGCGAGAGGGGGGAATATATCCGGCCCAGGGGAGGGGTTGTGTGTTTTGCATTCATTAGTTCTCATTCTGTTCTATAATTGCATTTCGATAAAGAGAGAAATTAAATAAATCAGAAAGGTTTGGGAAGCTGTAAAGTTGCCGTGGATGGCTTCTCCTGTTGTATTAGGTTGAAAATCGTTGAAATGTTTGCACAAAGGTCGACGGAACCGTTACTCTCTGTGAGTCAAGTTCATCCCTTTTTTCTCATTCTGTTATCAGCTGCTTTGTTTAAATCCTTCCTGTGGCCAGTACTCCCCATGTCATATACTTCCTCTGAACCGGCTGACTTGATCTAACGTTTATTTTTGGCTCTTCGTTGTTTCTTTTTCTCTCTCTCTTTTTCTCCCCCCCCCCCTCTCTCTCTCTTTCTCCCCCCCACCCC
>NC_061825.1:1983599-1986099 GCF_019202785.1 Penaeus chinensis
ACGCGGAGGCTGTGCCCGGGGCTAACACGGTACTTCAGGGTCCCCTCCAGGTACTTCAGGATCTCCAGGTTATCTCAAGGTCTCCTGGGTACCTCATGGTCTGCAAGGTCTCCTCGAGGGTACTTCATGGTTTCTTGGGTACCTCAGGGTCTCCAGGGTACCTCATGATCTGGGTACCTCCTCCTCATGATCTTCTGGGTACCTCAGGGTCTGCAGGATACTTCAAGGTCTGCAGGGTACATCATGGTCTCCTAAGCACCACAGAGCCTCCTGGGTACCTCGGGGCTCCATGGTTACCTCCGAGCCTCCTGGGTACATCAGGTTCTCCACGGGGCTGGCTGGCGACACGCGGAAGTACTCTGGAAGCACGGACGCCGCGGCAGCATCGTAATTCGGCGGGTCAGTGTGTGTGTGGTAGGGGGAGGGAAGGAGAGGCGGTGGGGGTGTCATTAGTACCTTGGGGGCTGGTTGACGTCAGTACAGTACTGAACGGAGGCGGAATTACGCATGAGGGTGAATGGGTCTCTTGTTATTGACATATTTTTTGTATGCCATCTCCCCCTTCACTTCATTACGTCTCCCCCCCCATCATCATCATCATCATCATCACTACTGCTGCTGCATATATTACAGCTGCTGCTACTGCATTATTATTATTGTTGTTGTTGTTGTTGTTGTTGTTGTTGTTGTTTTGTTGTTATTGATATTACTACTACTACTATTGCTATTACTATTTCTATTAATAGTATTGTGATTGTCAGTCATCACTATTGTCATTATTTTTAACGGGTATCGGATCAGTTCTAAGCAAAATAACTTGTCTATTCTATTTATGGTGTACACTATATGAAAGAGAGAGAGAGAGAGAGAGAGAGAGAGAGAGAGAGAGAGAGAGAGAGAGAGAGAGAGAGAGAGAGAGAGAGAGAGAGAGAGAGAGAGATGATGTAACCTTAAGTAACGGGTTCGCAACGTAAACAGTGCCAGGGCGGTAGAGATGTTCACCCTAGCGACGTATCAAGGAAGTGTGACATAGGTCCCGTCCCCCAGGTAATGGTTGTTTGGCCTTGGATGTGCAACACGCAGCACAAATGTTTGATTCAAGCACCTTCTTCGTGTTGAGAGGGAGTGGGAGTGAAGAGAGGATGTAGGAGAGGGAGAGGGTAAGAGGGAGAGGGAGAATGAGGGGATAAGGAAAAAAATACCGAGCGGAAAAAAATGTAGACCAAGTGTATGTGATTGTTTTGGTTCCTCTCTTCAAGATGCCAAGGTCTTAGGCCTCTTTTTTCCCCTCCCACCTCGCGAGCCTCTTGGTTGTTTCGCCATTCCGTGCGTTGCGCCAGGTGAGTTTGTTTCATTTCCTCATAGCGCTTGATCTTTGCTTCTCGAGATTGGCTGAAACATTTAAAGAGACCTTGAGATACGCTACGATACAGTGTACAATAGCCCGACAGAACAACTCCATTTCCGCGTCGGTGCACCAAATTTTTATTCTGTTCAAAGTTGGGGCCTTTTGCATCGTTAAAAAAAAAAAAATAATGTTTCTTCCTAGTTTAGAGACGTTGCAATCCCTGGTTCACCAAAAGTACAGAGAAAAATAGGGGAAGAAAAATTGAAAACATAAAAATTGGAGATGACGGTGGTATGAGGAAGACTCGATCGTTTGTTGATTTTCTTTCTCCTTTTTTTCTTTTCTTTTTTTTCTCTCTTCTGATCGGTTGTCTTGGCCATATGGTCTTGATTGGCGGCTGACACGTGGGATGGCACATGGCTTCAATCGGTAGTTGTGTCATGTGAGGGGCAGCGACCACGTGATGTGCACGAGTAGTTTGGCCTTGTAATATGCTAATGAAGGTGTAGTCCAAGCTATTTCTTCGGTTAGTAATAGGATTTGTGTGAATACTTACAGTTACTTGCTCTTTGATGCGATCTTATCAGTGAGGTTTTAAAAGTAAAAAAGAAAGAAAGTTGTGGATATTTTGGGCGTGATTGCATTACGGGCGAATGAACAAATTACGCTCGTGTGTTAGTTCTGACCAAGTCCGTTTGGATCGAAGAGGTTCCGTCGCTGGCCTGCTCGTTCGACCACTGCCATATTTATAGACGTTATTTTTTTTGTTTTTGTTTTCGCCGTTCGCCACTTCGTCCTCTTCCATGCCCGAGCCTCAGTGACGTCGCATGGCCATGGACACGCCCCAGTTCCTCTTCCCTTGAATAGGTAAGAGGTAAGGGGGTTCACCCACCCTTCCCGCCCACGCTCCTCCGTCGCCAGGAGATGCACATACATACACACGCACGTGAACGCACACACACATGAAATTGGGGGAAAAAAACAGAAACACACGAGCTGCGCATGCAGGATGGGGTGGCCTGAAGTCACGAGGGAGACGCATGACTTCAGCCTTGGGTCAGGATTGCGACAGACAGGGCGGATAGAGGAGGAGGAGGAGAAGGAGAAGGAGAAGGAGAAGGAGAAGGAGAAGGAGAAGGAGGAGAGGAGGAG
>NC_061825.1:1991099-2003599 GCF_019202785.1 Penaeus chinensis
TTACGACTTCACGTTGCCATGGCGACCGCTCCCCTAGCCCGCCGTCGTATTGTCTCTCTTTAGCTGATTTCTCGAGGACCTGCCTTCGTTTCCTGTGACCTCATGATATTCTCTACATGACCTTCAGACGCTAGAAAACTGCATGGCACCCCCAGCAGTCAACCAGGCAGCCAGTCAGTCGCCACGGACTGTGATGTTCTTTGGCCCTGGGCGCACGCATTCGGGTCGCCTCCCTTATGATGCTGCTTTATTTTTTCTTGGCTTTTCCTAGTCAGTTTAAGTATTTTTTTTGTGTGTGTGTGTGTCTCTCTCTCCTCCTCCTCCTCCTCCTCCTCCTCCTCCTCCTCCTCCTCCTCCTCCTCCCTTTCTCCTTCCCTCTCTCCTCCTCCTCCTCTCCCTCTCCCTCTCCCTCCCTCTCCCTCTCCCTCCCTCTCCCTCCCTCTCTCTCCCTCTCTCTCCCTCTCTCTCCCTCTTTTTCCCTCTTTCTCCCTCTATCTCCTTCTCTATCCCTCTTTCTCCCTCTCCCCACTCCCCCCCCCCCCCCCTCTCTCTCTCTCTCTCTCTCTCTCTCTCTCTCTCTCTCTCTCTCTCTCTCTCTCTCTCTCTCTCTCTCTCTCTATCTCTATCTCTATCTCTATCTCTATCTCTATCTCTCTCTATCTCTCTCTATCTCTCTCTCTATCTATCTCTCTCTCTATCTATCTCTCTCTCTATCTATCTCCTATCTCTCTCTCTCTCTCTCTCTCTCTCTCTCTCTCTCTCTCTCTCTCTCCCTCCCTCCCTCCCTCCCTCCCTCTCTCTCCCTCTCTCTCTCTCCCTCTCTCTCTCTCCCTCTTTTTCCCTCTTTCTCCCTCTATCTCCTTCTCTATCCCTCTTTCTCCCTCTGTCTCCCTCTCCCCACTCCCCCCCCCCCTCCTCTCTCTCTCTCTCTCTCTCTCTCTCTCTCTCTCTCTCTCTCTCTCTCTCTCTCTCTCTCTCTCTCTCTCTCTCTCTCTCTCTCTCTCTCTCTTCCTCTCTTCCTCTCTCTTCCTCTCTCTCCCTCTCTCTCCCTCGCTCCCTCTCTCCCTCCCTTCCTCCCTTCCTCCCTTCCTCGCTCCCTCTCCCTCTCTTTCCCTCTCTCATACAAACACACACACACACACACACACAATCTCCCAAAATTATTTATATCGTGCGAGGATGTACAAGAGAAACCATTACGAATATTTGCAGAATACGCTATAGCAAGGTATTATCGTCCCCTCTTTTGGTTCGCTATTCGTTTACGCTTAAAAAGTGGGTCAGATCAGTCGCGGAGATGAGCCGGGCCGTCGCTCAGCGAGGGGAGGCGCGATTCCCCTCATCCGCTTAGAGCCGTCGCGAGAGTCGTGAGGGAGAAGCCCGTGAGCTTTGTATCGGTCAGTCTTCCGGTTCTTATGCGGCGCTGTTCTCCGTCGAGGGCACACGAGGGAAACGTTATGAATGAACGTACGGTTGGTTCTTCCCCCGGCTGGAAGAAGGAGGGGTTTGATCGGTCCTTCCTGCCTCTGTTCCCGCGAAATGTATTACGTCCGTGATTGTAGTGAGGTGGACTATTTTGGGGAGCCGCTTTCTTGTATCCAATAACAGGGTTAACGAGGTCTGCATGTTTATGAGGGAGGGAGAGCGTGGCTGGGAGAGGAGACATTTTCAATGAGAGGAGAGAGAAGGAGAGAGGGATGTGCAGATAAAACGAGGAAAACGGTAGAAAGAAACATTAGTGTGACGGATAAGAGGAGGGAGAACTTGAAGGAAAAAGCGTCGGACGTAGGGCTAGAGCGCATGTGTCAGACGCGCATTCTTGGCTTAGCTAACGTAAACACTCCTTGCTGCCTCTCCAGAAGTGGGTTGTGTGGCGTGCGGAGATCATTTGCAAGAGCTTGGAATCTCCATAATGAGTGATCGGCGACCCGTCTAGAGTACCGCGAGAAGTACCACGTCGTGGCCACGTACCGGGAAGGTCCATCAGTTGGAGTTGTGGGAGGTTCGACCGGTGTTGGCGGACGCTTTTGTGGTGGCAGTTTGTTGATCGCTGGGCTGATGGCGCAGTTCGCGTACACGTTGGTTTGTTGATGCTTCGGAGCGTCGATTGAAGGAGGCGCGGGGAGGGCGGGGTGGGAGGCAGGGCCGCCGAGCAAAATAAAGCGACGCGCCCCGCTGTAAATATCGGTGCGGCGGCATCGTGACACATTAACTGCTTCGTTGACACGCTTTTACTCCTTGCGGATGGGGACAGGGTAGCTCTGTATTCTCATAGGAGGCGAGACATGTTTACCGCTGTAATTAGCAGGGCTCAGATGGGGGGCTCGCGTGGGGAGCGGCAGCACTGGAACGCGTACTTGTATGGCGGTGCACAGTTTGCAGTTCTTCGGGGCTTGTGCTCTACATGAAATAGCTGCTGCACTCGTCCCCAGCACGTGATGTACCTCTTTGGGCGCCTGTTTGTGCGGGAATAGAGTACGCCGCCTTCACTGTACCATCACGACCCCCCCCCCCCCCCTCATCGACGTTAATACTTTGCTATACAAGGATTGTAAGATAATATACTCAACGTCAGGTGTTGAGTTCGGAATGGCATGGTATCACCATGTTATTCATTCGGTTTTGGAGCACAACCTTACACATGCATATCTATCGTCATCCTGAAGTCGAGTGTTTACATACACGCCCACCTTAACTTGTTCCTTGTACTTAGTAACCTCTTTGTGTATGGCCATGTACTTGATTATGTGTACTTATGCCCGCCTTAATCTCGCGTGTGCCAACAGCCCAAGGTTGGCATAATCACTGCCTGTTTTTTCTCAGCTCCTTGTGTTTTCTCTTGACTTTTAATCATATTAGATAGGGAGAGGGTGGCAGTCTTTGTTACGGAGAGAGGAAGGAAGTGGGAATAAATGCGTCGAGAACAATAGTTGCATATGTTTATCTGCAAAGAAAGATAGATAGATAGATGGATAAATAGAAATATAGAAGATCGTATGCAAAATTAGTTACTGGGCCATTAGAAACGGAAAATCGTGGGTTCAGGAAGGTAGAGGCAGGGTAATCAGAAGCTGACAATATGAACAAAGAGTAAACATGGAAGGGATGATAGAGTAAGACCAAGGAAGAGGGAGGCGGGAGGCGGGAGGCCGGAGGACAGGGTGACGGGAAGACGGATGCTCTGTTGCATGTATGGATCCCCAATGGTGGTCGATCGGCGTTGCTGGCGGACGGGTGGTACTGTTTGTAAGTTCGGTTGTTTGTATGTGCTTGGTTGGTTGGTAGGTTTGATTTGAGTGGATTTGACAGTCTCTTTTCTTAATGACAATACGACTGCCATCGATAAATCTTGATTTCTTTGACCATTGGTAGCGGAAATGTATACTTTAAGAATATGAATAGGTCTTCATGGATAGCTTTTGGTATGAAAACCCATATTTCCACACCAATTCCATGCGGGTCAAATAGTGATGCAAGGAAGGTCTTGATTTGAGAGCAGCTGTGCCGTATAGAAATACACGTTTCCCATGGCGTTCATGAGCCTTGAGAGTGATAGGACTCATCCTGGCTTGAACACTTTGGCCCCGTGGAAAGTGCGTGTGCAAGGCGCTGCCCCAAGTGCGGCAGTGACACGTTGATGTGATGAGTACGATGGTGGCTTAGTGATAAAAGTATGGCAGTGTGGGCGTGTTATCGATTATGGTGTAGTACCTTCCTCGGGCCGTACTACCTACCTGGCGCGAAGAGAAGGGCTGCTTTATGCTGGAAAGGAGGAAGTGCATGTGTGTGTTTCCGAGAGCGTGTACGTGTATGTATGTGTGTCTGTGTGCACTTGTGTGTGTTTGGGCCGGGGGGGGGGGGAGTACACAGGTGGAAGTGGAAGGGAAGGAGGGAGAGACGTTCGCGGCCACGGCGGAAGAGTCACTTGGCGGTGGGAGCAGCAGCGTGTGGGCTTGCGCATGGCGTCGGCGCCGAGGTGGTCCGCTCCCTGTCCCTCACACTCCTCGCTGGCGTCACTGCCACTGGTACACGCAGAAACTCCCTCACCCTTCACACTTTCGCCGTCAGATGAATGGCGTGTCGTAGGGCAAGTGTTGCTCAGTGCGGCGTGAGGGCTGAGTGACGAGGTGGCGGCGAGGGAGGAACCAGGGAAGAGTCCAAGAAAGTATGACCTAGTAAGGCTATTACCCCGCCAGCCTACCGTGCTCCTCACGTACTTCTACCCGAGCCCCAGCGTCGCCCCGGAGATACACTTCAATGCACTACATGACGCCGTGCTTGGCGCTGATTCCGTGACTGCTCGCGGCGTGGTGAAGTCTGTTCGGATCATGCAAAGTGAGCACTACCGTTTGCACCCTGTGCCCGAGGGAAGCCATGTGTTGCGAGTAGCCAGTGTGTCATCACTCTCCTGCGTCGCGAATTTCAGTGTTACGTGAACCGGGGGGTCAGCGCATGCAGAGCAAGTAGACGGAGACGATCTGTTACAGTCGGGAAAGTGATTCGTTGCTTCAACCGTTGTGTTTGGCCGTGAGTTCGGCCAGGTCTGGGTGTCCTTTCGCCGTTCGTCGGCTGTGGTGTTGCGCCTTCGAAGCCCCGAGGGGATAAGTCGCTCGTACCCAGGCACCCTGTACCTGGCAGAGGAAACCAGCTGGAAATTAATGTCTCGGGAAGTGGAACAACTCTCGGTGAGAGATGAGACGCGATGTGTACAGTAGTAGTGTTTTGGTTTCGCCGCTGAGAGTGTAAAGAGAGCGAGGAGCGCCCGGGAGTGTCCAGTGTATGTGTGTGTAGTGGGAACTGCCGGAGTGAAGGTGATGGCTCAACCTCCAGCTTTCTTGAGATTGGAGGTCCTCACCGCTCACACCCCTGTTACCACTGCCCCTTCTACTGCTGATGCCACAGCTGCTGCTGCCGCTGCTGCTGTTCCCGCCGCCGCTGCTTCTGTGACTGCTGTTACCGCTGATACAGCTCTTGCTGCTGCTACACCAGGATCCAATGTCGTCGACAAACTCGGGTAGGTAGAATCTGAGGGGAAGTAGAAGAGGGAACCGAGGGGAGCCGGGCAGTGGGTTGGCGAGATGATAAAAAGCCCTTTTTGCACTCGGCTCCCCTCGCGATGAGGATGCTCGCTCGTTTTAAAGACGAGGAGAATATCTTGCCCCGAGAGGCGTCTTACTCTGGCATGTAAATCGTCCTAGAGTACGCTCCTGCAGTCCCTCCAGTGTCCGCAAGTCCTCGACTAGGAAAATCCGCTCTCTATTTTTTTTTTTTTTTCGGAAACTTGGTAAAAAAAATATTCTGGTGCGATACTCTCCCTCTGAGTTGCCCAGTGAAAAATTAAATCACGACAAGCTCACTTTAATTGCATTTGGAGTTTTTGGGGGCGACCGACCTCATTTTCTCTGAATGTATAATTGTGAGACCAACAAGAAGGATTTTGACTTTGCTGTAGTATGGAAAGAGATTGCTGAAGTAGGGTGATTCATGGTATGATTGCGTAGAAGTTTATAAATGGACAAAGTATGAATTAAGTAGGTAAGTAGTTAAGCAAGAAGATAAGCAAATCAGTAAACAAATGTAAAGAGAAGTATCATCTCCCGTTCTCACGACGGCATCTGTCAGCGCAGCCGGCGTGCGGATCCTCCCAAGCGATCCCCTCGAAATGCCCAAGCGTGCGTGCAGGACAGCTGTGAAGTGTGTAGCTTTAATGTACGTCACGGCACGGCTAGGCACGGCTAGGCACGGCTGGGGAAGGGAGGGGGAGGGGAGGGGGAGCAGCCCGCGTGGAGTCCCAGCCCGCCATTCCGTCTTGCCCGGGCTTCCGGAGCGCAGATGCCGGAGATGGAGGAGCCCGGAGCGGGTTGAGGATGCTGTAGAGAGCTTGGGTGGAGGGGGAGAGGTCGAATGGAGAGAGAGAGAGAGAGAGAGAGAGAGAGAGAGAGAGAGAGAGAGAGAGAGAGAGAGAGAGAGAGAGAGAGAGAGAGAGAGAGAGAGAGAGAGAGAGAGAGAAAGGAGAGGGAGAGGGAGGCAGGCAGGCTTCCGGAGCTTTTAAAGATTTATAGGTTGGTACCCACGGTGAACTGGCACACACCGGAATCCACGAACGGAAGGAAAGAAGAAAGAATGTTAAGTCGACCCCGGGGCGCAAGCCGTACTTTTTCTGTTTCGTTTCACTCTCTTAAAATTCCTTCTTCCTTGGTACTTCGATCGTGTTAGCTTTCTCTCTCCTTCCCCTCTCCCCGCTCAATGGCGTCCCCTTTCTACCTCTCCCCCCTCACTCCTTCCCCTCGCATTCAGATGGGGTGCTCGGCTGTCACACGGCCATGTTGGCGGCCCGGACTTGCAGGAGCCGCGGGAGCCCGTGCGACCTTGTGTGACCTTGCTATGAAGATCTCGGGCGCAGAGGCGGCTGGAGGAACACATCGCGGGCGGAGGGGGTGGAAGCGGCGGCGGCGGCGGCGGAGGGAGATGCTCTTGCTGGGGATGATAGCTGATGAGGATGGGGTTTCGTGGCTAAGGACGGAGGTGATTAGATGATGCGAAACAGTGAGAAAAGGAGAAAATTAGAGGAGAGAGAGGGGGGGGGGGGGGGGGAGAGAGAGACTGTGATTTTCAATAGAAAATGAAACGATAATGAAAGTTTGCTGGGTGGGTGGGGGCGGGAGGGGGTGGGGGGGGTTGTAGTTCCCGCTCGCTGCATTGCCAATCGTCTCACTTTCCCTGAAGACCGCCCACATTTTTCTCCGTTTGAATAGTCGTCCCCGTCACCCTAATAGAATAGCATTGCGGTCGAAGGGTCAGCGTAGCCTCGCCTGGCAGTTGCACTCACGGCCCCAAGGATCGGTGCGCCTCCAGGACTCGGTGGTGTCGCGCGGAGGATATCGACTACGGCAGAGGATTGGGGGAGGGCGCGGGGGAGTAAAGGGAGAGGGGGAGGAGGGGAGGAGGGAGGAGGGGAGGAGGGGAGGAGCAGAGTTCAGAGTGGGGGTGGGGGTAGTAGAAAGGGGCAGTAGCATGAGAGAGGCACGGGGAGGAAGGGGAGGGGAGGCGAAGTATTTTCCGGGTATTGATCACGAAGTACCAAGGACAGGTCCGTTGGAGTGTCGGTGGGCGGGGTACAGGGGAAGGGGGGGGGGGCGTCATGTGAGGAGCGGAAGAAAAGGCGTATGCACTGGAGCGCGTGCATGTGCACATTTGGGTACGTTCATGTAGACGTACACGTAAGCCGATACATCCACACGGGAGAACGTTCTTATTGATTTCCCAACGTTCATCCTTTCTTCCGTGTGTGTGTGAGTGTGAGTGTGTGTGTGTGTGTGTGTGTGTGTGTGTGTGTGTGTGTGTGTGTGTGTGTGTGTGTGTGTGTGTGTGTGTGTGTGTGTGTGTGTGTATTAGTAAGTGAGTGAGTGAGTGAGTGAGTTAATGCATGCGTGCATGTATGTTTGTGTATGTACGTGCGTGTGTTTGTTTGCATAGCGGTCGCCAATGTCACGAAGCGTTCACCTGCGTGGCGGTAGCTTCTCACTTTCCATTCTTACTAAGTTAAGCAGGAAGACACTACCAAGGTCAACGTGAAAAGGTAGGTCGGCTACTTGTAGTGCGGACATCAATTTATTTATAGAACTTCACTAATGTCAACAAAAAGGGAAATGGCGCAGTTTGTTACGAATGGCATCTACTACCCCCCACCCCTTGTTTAATGATTCTCTCTCTCCCCCTCCCCCCCTCTCTCTCGCTCTCTCCTCTCTCTCTCTCTCTCTCTCTCTCTCTCTCTCTCTCTCTCTCTCTCTCTCTCTCTCTCTCTCTCTCTCTCTCTCTCTCTCTCTCTCTCTCTCCTCTCCCTCCCTCCCCCTCTCCCTCCCCCTCCCCCTCCCCCTCCCCCTCTCTCCTCTCTCCATCTCTCTCCGCCCCCCCCCCTCTCTCTTTCTCTCTCACTTTCTTTTCCAAAACTACTTATATTTTAATGCTAGAAATTCAGGCAGTTTTTACTGAAGGAAGACGAAATGAAAAAAATGAAATGGTTAAGCTTTCCAAACAGAAGAAGCATAGAGAATTTCAAAAGCGGTATCCAGAGTTTGTTTATCTTCAACTTTCCTTATAATCTATAGATAGTTGAGGATGGTGGCTGTGGTGTCAACATATTTGTTATTTAAAAATCAAATCATTACCTCGGTTATTCTTGGTACACATGATATATAAAACATTTGTTGCAATGTAGTGAAATAATGTTATTAGTCACAAAAAAAATAAAAATAAATGAATAAATAAATTGATACGCATCCTTATGCCGGTACCAGTACTGCTAACTGTTAACTGTCGACAGATCTCTACCGCCCTCCTTATTCCCTTTTCCTACTTTCCTCCCCCATCTCTCTTCCTCCCTCTTTTCCTACTGTCTCACTTTCCTTATTCCCACTCTCACCTCATATCTAACTACTTGTTCCATTCACGTCTTTTACTTGTGATGATAGTGGCTCTGCATTTTCACGGCTACTTTCCCACTCAGCTGTGGGACACGTCAGGGGCCAGAAACGCCTTCAGAATATACCTTCGTTCAGGATTTATATTTTGCCAAGAATGTAACTCAACAGTAAACCTTATCGTGATTCGTTACGCGTTGCGATGGTTAACGTTTTCATTGAGGCAATTGTCAAATAACTTTTGGGAGATAGACGGTAGGTAGTTAGTTCTCGCCTTCTTGCCACTCTGAGGGACAGTTTTATAACCAGGACTACCATTTTTGCTTCCTCCTCCTCCTCCTCCTCCTCCTCCTCCTCCTCCTCCTCCTCCTCCTCCTCCTCCTCCTCCTCCTCCCTCCTCCTCCTCCTCCCCTCCTCCTCCTCCTCCTCCTCCTCCTCCTCCTCCTCCTCCCCTCCTCCTCCCCCTCCTCCTCCTCCCCCTCCTCTCCTCCCCCTCCTCCTCCTCCTCCTCCTCCCCCTCCTCCTCCTCCTCCTCCTCCTCCTCCTCCTCCTCCTCCTCCTCCTCCTCCTCCTCCTCCTCCTCCTCCTCCTCCTCCTCCCCCTCCCCCCTTCCCCCTCCCCCTCCCCCTCCTTCTCCCCCTCCCCCCCTAACCACTCCTAACCTTGACTGTCTGCCAGGTGTTTTGGTATGCCACCGTTACCTGTCAACGTAACTAAGTGGCCACAGCCTGGTCCATTAGGAGAGAGCGAAGCGTTCAGTAGCAGCTTCCACGTTCTGCATTGGAGATTTACAATGTGTGACACATCCCCTGTCTTCCCATATATGCACGTCTTTTGCGTTACGGAATACTGTGCGCGATGGAGCCGGCTTGTGCACGTGACAACTCCTGCGCCGACATGATGACGCGGCATTTAATATCAGACGCACACCGCCACCACCACCGTGACCACACATTTGGAGGAGAAATGGTTGTGTGGTGGTGATGGTGGCGATGGCGGTAGTGTCTGCGGCCACGATTACGACCACGATAGCGAAGATCGTAATGATAAAACTAATACTAATAATGGTGATTATGGTCTTGATGTCTTTTTAATGGGATCTTATGTTTTTTTTTTTTTTGTTTTTTTTTTATTTTTAAACTTGTGACGGCTTCGACTAGGCGCTGTTCGGTGACGTTTTTATATGTAGTAATGCTAATACAGTTGGCATTGATCCAGGGTCAGTACCAACGAGGTTGACTCGGTAATAATTTGTGTGGCGAGGACTTGAACCTGGCACCGGAGTAGTAGATATTAAAAAGATAAACTGTTCGGGGAAAGAAGGAAAGAGAGGAAAGGATGAGTGAAGGGTGAATAAAGATAAATGGGTAATGGACTTAGGTAATCTCTCTCTCTCTCTCTCTCTCTCTATATATATATATATATATATATATACCTAATCTATCTAATCATCTTTCTACCTATCTATCTATCTATCTATCTATCCACCTCTCTCTCTCTCTCTCTCTCTCTCTCTCTCTCTCTCTCTCTCTCTCTCTCTCTCTCTCTCTCTCTCTCTCTCTCTCTCTCTCTCTCTCTCTCTCTCTTTCTCTCTTTCTCTCTTTCTCTCTTTCTCTCTCTCTCTCTCTCTCTCTCTCTCTCTCTCTCTCTCTCTCTCTCTCTCTCTCTCTCTCTCTCTCTCTCTCTCTCTCTCTCTCCCCCCTCTCCCTCCCTCCCTCCCTCCCTCCCTCCCTCCCTCCCTCCCTCCCTCTCTCCCTCTCTCCTCTCTCCCTCTCTCCCTTTCCATCTCCCTCTCCCTCTCTCCCTCTCCATCTCCATCTCCATCTCCATCTCCCTCTCTCCCTCTCTCTCTCTCTCTCTCTCTCTCTCTCTCTCCTCTCTTCTCCTCTCCTCGTCCTCAGCTCTTTACAGAATGTCGGCTTTAAATCGGCCTCCGGGTATGACGCAGAGCTGACAGATGGCGTTACCTGTTGTGCCTGTGCGTCTTGCGTTGCGAATGTTGCAATGGACGGGAGGGCATTCTAACCTCAATAAACTCGTGACGCTTGTTTGTTCGAAATTGTTGGATTTGTAAGTTATTGGATGTAGAATTACTTAATTAACTCTTTTGTTGTTGTTTGCTCACGTGTGGCTGTATTATTATTATTATTTTTTTTTTTTTTCATTGTATGTGTTCTGTGTGAGTTAGAATGTGGGTTTGGATTAGGGTATGGGCACGGTCAGAGTGCTGATGTGGGTTCGCGTGGCTTGTCGGGAGAGAGGAGGAACAGAGGCGAAAAAAAAAAGCCCGAGGAAAAAGAGCGCCGTCTTTGCCTGTCTTTTCATGGTGATGTCTGTCTCTCGCGTGGCTGTCGGCTTCGGTTGTTGTCTGTTCCTGTGGCTGTCTGTGTCGGCTGTTGTCTGTTCCGGTGGCTGTCTGCGTCGGTCGCTGTCACAGAGGCGTGGTCATAAAGTCATAGCCTCTGCCTATTCATTGTCAGCTCCCGGTGATAAGCACAGAGTTGCCTGGCGTGCTGTCATGCGTAAATAAGGGAGATGCTTCCGAACAAAGGCCGGGGAAGGGAGAAGGAGAGGAGGAGGAGTCGCTGCCATAAACGTCGCCTCGGTTGCAATCGGTTGCTACATGGGATCATCTTGCTGTATATTTGGTTGTTGCTGTTGTTGCTCTTTGTGTCAGTCGTTGCTACCTGTTATTGTAATTATTTTGTTGCGGTAGTGGCTTTTAATTACTCGTTGTTGTTTGTTAGTGTTATTTTGTTATTTATAATTTTGTTGCACTTGCGTCTTTTTATTACTCGTTGTTGCTTGTTATTGCTATTATTTTGTTGTTGATATTATTGTTATTTGTTGTAGTTTTTTTTTTTTTTTTTAATTCTCCCATTTTTTGTCATTGGCAAAGGACAACGTAGGTTCGCCAGGGGCTGTTCTCTTTTGTTGTCTCTATGTTTCTTTGCTAGCTTTTTATCTTTCCTTTTTTTTCGTATGTCCTCTTGGCGTCACTGTTTCCTGGTGTTCTTACTGACAGTGTGAAGGATTTAGTTTTTTTTTCATCGCCATTGTGCCTGTAATTGTCAGTGTTTTTATTGTTATTTTTGCTCGGGGACTGCTGGTATCACTACTACCGCTACTAGAATTGTTTGTAGTAGTCGTAGCAGCAGCAGCAGCAGTAGTAGAAGTAGAAGTAGAAGTAGTAGTAATAGTAATAGGAAGTAGTAAGTAGTAAGGTAGAAGTAATGTCATGTTGCTTTTATCTGCTCTCACTTTATCAGCTTCTATGATTTCACAGTAACGAATCATGATTACGACAAAGTAGTGACTACGATGAATTTCCCTTTATGATTTAGATCTCTTTGTACACAATTGCTGTCGTCGTTATGAAATGTATTGTTTTTATTAGTAGTATTTATTATTATCATTGTTATTATGAGGATTATTGTAGATGTAACCTCTCATGGTCTAGAGGTAATAGCAGGTGCCGTTCTTAAACAAAAGACAAAAAAAAAAATGTAGTAACAATAGCGGCAGATTTACAGGTGGTTTGCCATTGTTGCAGACACTTGGGCTTGTGCGTGAGATCGTGGCAGGAGTGTCGTCAAGGTCCCTGGGATGCTCTGTGTGTGTGTGTGTGTGTGTGTGTGTGTGTGTGTGTGTGTGTGTGTGTATGTGTGTATGTGTGTATGTGTGTATGTGTGTATGTGTGTGTGTGTGTGTGTGTGTGTGCGTGTGTGTGTGTGTGTGCGTGTGTGTGTGTGTGTGTGTGTGTGAGAGAGAGAGAGAGAGAGAGAGAGAGAGAGAGAGAGAGAGAGAGAGAGAGAGAGAGAGAGAGAGAGAGAGAGGAGAGAGAGAGGAAAGTGAGAGGGAAAGTGAGAGGGAAAGGGAAAGGGAAAGGAAAAGGGAGAAGGAGAGGGAGTGAGTTAAAGAATATCTGAGTGAGTCAGTGCATCCCTAAATAAGTGAATGAGTATCTGAGCAAATGTGCGTGTCCGTGTGGGTGAGTCAGTGAATCCGTGAGTGAGTGTGTATCTGAGTAAATGTGCTTGTCTGTGTGAGTGAGTCAGTGATGAGTGAGTATGTGTGTGT
>NC_061825.1:2008599-2018599 GCF_019202785.1 Penaeus chinensis
GCCCGCGGTGTTCGCTGGGGCGTTGCTCGGACGTCACGGAGATCCGAGGGCGTGCCGCGGCGGGGTGAAGGAGGCCAGAAGACCTTTAGCCGAGTCGAGGGGCGTGTTGGTGGCGCGGGGCGTGAGGGAGGCCAGGGCAAGCTTGCAGGACAGTCGGGCCCAGTCAAGCAGTTCAGGACGACCAGCAGGCGAGCGGAAAGTAGGTCAGCGGCCCTCCCCCTCCTACCCCCCGCCCTCAAGTCCCCCCTAAAAGAAGCGATCAGGACCTGCAGGGGCGAGATCATCCGCACGTCGACGCGGGGGTAATCCGGGGCTATTCCTGCGATTCCTGTGGCGGCGACCGAGGCCCTGGAGGGGGGTGGGGGAGAGGGGAGAGGGAGAGAGGGGGGAGAGGAAGGGAGAGGGGAGAGGAGAGGGAGGGAGAGGGGAGAGGAGAGGAGGGAGGGTGGGTGGGAGGATTACGGCTCATCTTAGTCTTGGGTGTTTTGCATTGCGGTTAGAACAGGTTTGTTGCCTGCCTTTTTTTTTTTCTTTTTTTTTCTTTTTTGAGATTCGTTTTAATGGGTGTTTTAAAAATTGGAAGCTCATGATGGAGTAATTAAGCGAGCGGCGATCAGCGGTGGCGGTGGCCTTGTGTGCATTTTCACACGTGCGATTTTCCTTTTACGGCGCGCAAGTCCTCGCTGTTTGAATTTTTTTCTCCTCTCTCTCTTTCGTCTCTTTCTTATTCTCCTTTTGCATTTTCGATTCTCTTCGCCCTCTTTGCGTTGTTTGGTCCCGGTGGTCCCATTTTATACGCATTCCATTTCTCTTTTGGGTGGGATTGGCTTTTTTTTCTCATTTGCATTCGGGCTTGCTTCATTTTCCTTGGCCTTGTTATTTTTGCTTCATGTTCCTGCTCTGTATCTTCATGTTCTTGGTGCTTTTCTTCCTGCTGTAGTTGGTCTCAATCTCGTCACCTTTTCATTTTCCCATCTCCCTCTGCATCTTTATTTACCTTGCTTACTCCTTCCTAATCATCCGTCTTCTCTTCTTCCTTGTCATTCTTTTGTCTACCTTTCCACCTCCTTATCCTCCTCCTACTCCTTGTTTTCCGTTCTCCCTCCCTTCCTCCTATTGTCTTTCCCTCATTACTACATTACATCCCCGGCGGCTCACAAAGGCGATGCATTGGCCCCAGACTCCCACTCCATCTAAGAGGCGCCTTGGTGTGCCCACTGCGAAGCCACGGCAGCTTTATTTCGGACGAGTAGATTGTTTCTTATTTGTTTTATTATTTTTTTTTATTTTATTATGCTCTTTGTTTTTTTAGTATACCGTGTTCTTAATTTCTTGAGCATGGCATGTGTTATTTATGCCCTAGTTTTAAGAGTGTACTGGGATAGGGGCGTGCGCTTCTCACCTCCGCCAAGGTTTTTCCGGCTAATGATGAAAATACACAGATCGTGACGAGTGATGGAGATGAGTTGCGTTAACGTACACTGTGTGTGTGTGTGTGTGTGGGCGCGTAAGGGTGGTATGTGTGTGGGTGGGTTGGAGGGGATGGAGAGGTGGGTCAGGGGTTACAAAGTGGGGGAGGAGATTATTTTGGACCTCTTTGTAAAAAAAAAGAAGAGGATGAGTAACAGCGCTGGTGGCGAGGGATTAGTGTGGTTAATTCTGAGCGTGATGGTTTCGAGGATTTGGGAAGGTGATAGTGAGGGTGAGGTACCGTTAAGAGTGATCGTGAGGCAGGATTTAAAGATTACGGTGTTATCGCTTAGATGAAATTGGGCGTTATCGGTGAGAGCGAGTGGAGGTAAACAAAGCAAAACGGATTGACGTAAACACATTGGAAAAAAAATATATGTGGGAAAGAGTTTTAATGGATCGATGAATGAGACTCAATCACGCACTTACCCACTTATTCACTCACTCATTCACTCACTCATTCACTCACTCATTCATTCACTCACTCACTCACTCACTCACTCACGTTCAACGTATATGGAGTTTGGAGATTAGCGTGGGAGATTATAGCTCTTAACAGAAAAATGGTTTGAACGCCGAGGGAATTAAGTAATTACGAAGAGAAGGGGAAAGGGCGAAAGGGAAGAAATTCAGCGTAACAGTAGCACGAAAAGAAATAATGGAGAAGAGCTGAAGGAACAATTAAACGGAGCGGAAAACAAGAGGAGTAACAAGAGATGTGTGAAGGGCAGTGCTGAAAGAGAGGGGGAGGAGTGTTGCGGGAGGAGAAATATTGGTCTTGTTGTTATTCTTCATCTTCGAATTATTGGTACTTCCCGCCTGACGCAAAGGGCATGGGACGAATGTGATAATAGGCCTGTGAATGAGAGGCGAAGGCAGGGCGTCAGCGACCAGGAGGCCGCCCATTCAGCGCTGACGTCGCCCGAGTGACTGGAGGAGGCCTGCTTGCTGACCCCCGGTGTGAGAATGTCATAGCAACACGCTATTTATAGCGAGCAGTTCCAGAAAAGCGAGACAAGTATTTGCTCTAGAGTTATTTTGTTCTCTCTCTCTCTCTCTCTCTCTCTCTCTCTCTCTCTCTCTCTCTCTCTCTCTCTCTCTCTCTCTCTCTCTCTCTCTCTCTCTCTCTCTCTATCTCTCTATCTCTATCTATCTATCTATCTATCTATCTATCTATCTTTCTCTATCTCTATCTCTCGTCGTCTCGTATGTTGTAACAAGTATCCTTCTACCAGTGTTTTGGATTTTGAAAATATTCATGTATCCACTTTGGCGGCAAAAGACATAATTCTAACGGTGCCCCATCGTGAGGCAAGATTCACCTTGAGATTCCTCCTGGAAAGACGTGCTTATTTTCTTCTCTATTTCTTTTTTCTCTCTCTCTCTCATTTCCCCTCCCGCTGCAACCTGACTTCGGGGGCGCGCCTTCGTGTGTCACCGCTAGAACCCTGTCAGGAAAGGCCCACTACTATCAACATGTAGGTCGCGGCCGGGAATGCCCTCGTTGCTTTTAGACACCCCCACCCATCCCCCGATACCCCATATTTTTTTTCCTATCATCCACACCCCAACTTTCATTTCCATCTGCCCCCCCCCCCCCCCCACACACACACGCACACGCACCTCCGCTTCTCCCCTCCTTCCTCCTACCTGCTCTCCTCTCCTCAACCCCCTCTCTCCACCTCTCCTCCCCCCCCCATCCTCCCTCCCCTCACCCCCCCCCCCCCCAAAGGATCATCTCCAGATCAACGTGGATGAGGTTGAGCCCAGAGAACGAGCGCTGTTGCTTGGCTCTGTCTGTGATACTGGGAGGCTTATCACAAGTATTTTGTATGTCGTTTTAGCTTTTAGCTCGTCTTTCCTGTTGTGTGTTGATTGTATTTCTTATTGGTAAATCTTGAATCGTATTTTTTTTTTTTTTTCACGACGCTAATGGATGTTTTTAATTTTTTCGTGTTTTATTTTTCAAGTTTGGTAGTCGGTGAAATGCTGGACATGTTATGATGATTTTTATTTTTATTATGCATTGCTTTGTTTATTAATGGTTAGTTGATTTCTTTGTCTATATTTTTTTATTTTCTTTTCTGCTTTTGCGTAGACAGGTTTATGGAGACAAACGCTCACTTCTCAAAGGAATGTGATAATGGTATGTTCAGCCAGCGCATAAGTTAAAGTAAGTTTATTTACCACCCTGGCCGTAAAGCGGTGGGAATTCTCCGTAGAGTTCGACGGGGCCCCTTGTCATATAACTCCGTTCCACCCGCCTTGATGAGGCGTCCATTATTATCAACTTGATTAATACATTCCTCGCGAGCGTCATTATGTTCAATACCGTGCTTAATTACGATGAAGTAAGCCAATTGGAGTGCCTTGTGTCTGCCTGAGTTGGAGGTTTGTGGTTCACTAAACCATCGAAAGCGGTAGAGGATGGAGTGTAGTGTGGAGTTAATATGAACCGCGAAGGGTGGTGTTAGAGGAGAGGCATGTTGCTGGTGCAGGATCATTGCAGAGTCTTGAATGCAGAGAGACGCACGCTCCCACAGTGTTCTGCTGACAGCGCCGTGCTTACTACTGCTTCTATTGCACACCCCCCACCCCCTCTCTCTCTCTCTCTCTCTCTCTCTCTCTCTCTCTCTCTCTCTCTCTCTCTCTCTCTCTCTCTCACTCTCTCTCTCTCTCTCTCTCTCTCTCTCTCTCTCTCTCTCTCTCTCTCTCTCTCACTCTCACTCTCTCTCTCTCTCTCTCTCTCTCTCTCTCTCTCTCTCTCTCTCTCTCTCTCTCTCTCTCTCTCTCTCTCTCTCTCTCTCTCTCTCTCTCTCTCTCTCTCTCTCTCTCTCTCTCTCTCATTCTCACTCTCTCTCTCACTCTCACTCACTCTCTCTCTCTCTCTCTCTCTCTCTCTCTCTCTCTCTCTCTCTCTCTCTCTCTCTCTCTCTCTCTCTCTCATTCTCTCTCTCTTACTCTCCCTCTCCCTCTCCCTCTCTCTCTCCCCCTCCCTCTCTCTCTCCCTCTCTCTCTCCCTCCCTCCCTCCCTCCCTCCCTCCCTCCCTCCCTCCCTCCCTCCCTCCCTCCCTCCCTCCCTCTCTCTCTCTCTCCCTCTCTACCTCTCTACCTTTCTCCCTCTCTACCTTTCTCCCTCCCTCCCTCCCTCCCTCCCTCCCTCCCTCCCTCGCCCGAAAGCGCAAGCACGACTGTACGGTGTTCGTTCCAGAGGAGAGGATTAGCGGAGCGGTTTTATTTTTATCTATATTTCTTTTTTCTTATTTTTCCTTCTTTTCCTTTTTACCATATATGCCTCGGGTTCGTCCCTGTCGTCCTCGTGTCGTCTCTGTCGTCCTCGTGTTCCTGTTCTTGTGTGGCTTCGGGGAGTCCTCGGATGCAGCCTGGCTTTGCTTAGGCTTTTCTGTGTACTTGTGACTTGGGCGTGTTGCTCCACTCCCCCCCCCCCCTCCCCTTCTCCCCATGTTTTGCGTGCGTGTTTGTCTGTCGCGTCGACACTTCTCCCTTTCGCTGAGCTGCCCGAGGGGAGAAAATCGCGCCAGCTCATCAGGTATGCAGTCTGGCGTCAGCTTTTATTGTTTACCAGAGCTGTGTTGTTTAGGATATTTCTTTGTTTGGTTTGGTTTGGTTTCGTCCATTTTGCTGTTGTTCTTTTCGCGAAGTTCTGCAGATTCGTTTTGTTAGGTGTTTAATGGGTGTTCTGCAGAAGGTGCGTACTATTTCTTCGGTTGAGGCAAAAACGAATGGGAGGGCGAATTGCGTAATGATTGCGTTCCCAGTGCAAGCGAACCAGTTGAAATTGCGTAGTCAATCTGTGTCCCTCCCGTGCCCAAGTTCAGTTACGCGGGAGTGGAATTTTCCACCATGCTTTGGAGCCGAGGTATTAGTCGTCATTCCGAGAAACTACTTGTTGCTCGCCCTCGGATCATTGATGCTCGACAGGTCTTCCCTCTGTTGTTGCCTTTGTGGTCTTAGCTTCGCAATTGCAGTAATTTTTACCCTTTTGTCTTTGTTTCTGAAATACTAATGATTACATCATGTTTGCGCGGTAAGATGACAACTTCAAAACGGTCCTATAGATAGCGGCTGCCAGCCGTACGAGGATTTGTGTACCTCAGTGATGAAAAGGAAAAAGTTTGCGGAGGCGAAGTTCAATTTGTTTTTGTCTGTCTGTGTAGATCATTTCCGTGCCTCCATTATTCACATAGACTATGGATAATGAGAACATATGTTTTTTTCAGTGTAGACTTCCTACTTTCGAAAATGGCAAGCGGTCAGGGAAGCAAGTACTGGCCGAGTATCACCGCATTCCTGTGCCACAGCTGTCCTAAATTCTTGGTCACCCCCACCTGCCTTCAGCTAAATCCCATAGCTTGTACAATAGACGAGGCAGGTCAGGTCATGACACGGGCGCAGGGGGCTGCCGGGCCTTCCGAAAGGGGGGAGACTTTTGGAAGCCCTTAGAATGAAGACAATGTTATTGATATCTTGATGAAATGCTAATTAGAATCATAATGATACTGATTACGATGAAGATAATGATGATGATGATGGTAAGGGTGGATGATAATAATGATAATGATGGTAATAATGGTAATCATAAAAGTTATAATAGTGCCTAATAATAATTCAGGCCATTTGATGCATGTGTATGAAGTCACAAAGGTCATGGATTGAGAGAGGAAAAGTTTCCGAAGCACAAACAAAGGGGGCCCCGTTGCCACAGCCCCTCCCTCGGTCCTCACCGGCGCGAAGATTCAGAGAAATTATCTGGTATCGAATTGCCGAGAACGGTTTCGAAAAGTATCCTTCGAGTGACGTTTGCATAATTGGAAGTCGATTAATGAAATTGTCACCATTTTCATTGTAAAGAGGGAGGAAGGATGTGTACACACACACGCACAAGCACACGCACACGCACACGCACACGGACACGCACACGCACACACACATTCATATATACATATACATAAACTTATACATATACATATACTTATACATACACATACACATTCACATACATATGCATACATACATATATACATACATACATGTGTGTTTGTGTGTGTGTGTGTGTGTGTGTGTGTATGTATGTATGTATATATATATATATCTATATATATATATATATATATATATATATATATACATATATACACACAAACACACGCACATACATACATGCAAACATACATACATACATACATACATAGATTCGTTTGTATATTTCATACATACATATATAATATATATAAATATAAATATATTTATATATATTTATATATATATGTATGTATGTATGTGTGTATATTTATATTACACACACACACACTCACTCACACACACACACACACACACACACACACACACACACACACACACACACACACACACACACACACACACACACACACACACACATACACACACACACACACACACACACACACACACACACACACACACACACACACACACACACACACACACACACACACATACACACACACATACACACATACATACACACACACACACACACACACACACACACACACACACACACACACACACACATACACACACACACACACACACACACACACACACACACACACACACACACACATATGTATGTAAAATAAATACATATTTAAATATATATACACATACACACATACATACATAATATATACATACATACAAAGTGGAGGAAGAGGAGGAAGGGCGGGCGGGCGTGAGCGTCGCAGGTGAGCGCCGGGGCTACCTGGTGTAGGAGATAAGGCTACCTTTGAGTAATGCAAGGGTGGAGAGTGGCGGTTCTATTCACAATGATGACTGCGTTAAGGACAGGTTGGAGGTAGATCACGCGGCCGGGCACGAGGGCGACACCCACCTCTGCTTGCCGGCTTGAAAGCACAAACTCTTCTGAAAGCTTGGGGCGAGAGAGAAGGGCCTGCGTCGGGTCCCGTGTGGACGCAGCGAACCGTGGTGATGGGAGCTGACCCCAGCGAGGAAGGCGACGAGGCAGCGGGCGCGGACGGGTGGGCGGACGGCGCACGCCCCACGCCCCTAGACCCACCTGTCATACTCAGGACGGAATTAGCAGGAGTTTGGGTTACAGGCGAGCGAAGAGCGGCGTGTGCGGTATTGCAAAGGCTAAAAATAGCTTCGTGTGAATGAAAGCCTAGTGGCCATGTCATGCTGGGACGCTGGTGCACCGCACGGGGTATCGTGTTCTGGGGGGGGGGGGGGGGGGGGTCCTCATGCCCTGTTGAACAATGCACTCATAAAGGGGGTAGAGGTTGACGGGGGGGGGGGGGGGTATTCTCTGAAGGCACTCCTCGCGGCACCGCAATTTAAAACTTACTGAAAGCATTGTGTGGGAGTTTTGATTGGATGGTCGTGCTTTTTTTAGCGTCACGATTTTGAAGGTCAGGTTGGTTTGGTATAAAGTGACTTCTTCGTTCTATATATATTAGCAATTAGCAAAGGCGTGATATTGTCAACTTAATGAGGAATTTTTCTTTCTTTTTTTCCATTTCTCTTCTCTTATCTAGCAAGCACTTGATTGGTTTTACGTTTTCCTTTCCCTGCGTATAGAAGTCCCACACTTTGGTGAAGTGGCAGTAGGTAGACTTGGTACTTAAGCGCCGTCTAAACACGGGAGTACGGGGCAAGAAAAGGCTTTCTCCTTGTGCTGTGACATGTCGAGAGAGCACGTCTAAACACCGGGAGATCGCCTTTGGGGTGAGCATGGGCTAGATAGAAAACTTAGGAGGCTAGCGGTCAGAAACCAGGTCAGTGTGATCATGCGCATATCAACAGACACAGAGGTATTAGGGCTTATCATCAGATATAGAGGTATTAGGTGTTAGGTATAATTACCCATTTCAACACGCTCATGAATACCCTGCGTCTTACTGCCAGCGGAACACCGTGAGCACCAGAGCTCTGCGGGATAATCGTCTAAAGCTCTATTAGTGTTTTCTTAATCCTCGTCGAAATGCGTTCCAGTATTTAGATCTCCGTGGATAAATAGAAATACTCCCGCCATGAAAAAACTATTTAAACCACAGTCTGCACATTCACGAACGGTCGGCGGAGTCGGTCAGATAGCGAGATTATTGTTGTCATTATTAATTTTCATTTTTATGGAAAACGTATTTTTCACCTTCGCGTTTCTATATGGCATGTTCTTGCATCGCTGTTTATTTATATTTATTTATTTATTTATTTCTCGCCAACTCGTCCTCTTGTGGAGTCATTTCCGCGGAATTTATGGCCGGAGAGGACTCGTATTTTTTTTTTTTCTCTCTCTCTCTTTTTTTCATTTTCTTGTTTTTCTGTCGTGCGGTCGGGACGGGGTATAGATTCCTGCCGACGGGGAAGCTGTGTAGTATAGTAGCTGCGCCGGTCACCTGATCCTGGTCGCTGGAAATATGAATGGGCTATTTTTAGTAGTTTTCATGTGTTTTGTGTTTGTTTGAGTTCGTGGCACAGAGAGCTCTTGGCGTTGGTGGAGGAAGAGAGTTTTGTTTGTTGTTATGTTTTCCGTAATTATTATTTATTTTGATTTGTTTGTCTAATCGTTATTTTTTGTTTTTTTTCTTTTTGTTTATTAGTTGTTGTGTTTTATATTTTAGTTATTTGTATAGCGTATATATATATATATATGTATATATATATTTTTTTTTTACTTTTTAGTTTTATTTTATTTTACGTGTGTATGCATATAGTATCCACTGCAAGCTTAACCCACTGCCGCCGGGGGAAATTATTTAAAAAATGGGGAAAATACTGTGCTCATATGAAATCTCTACACATAGAGGGCTCTGCCTTACCTGATTTCACATTTCCTTGAGTTGGCGGGAAAATGTAGTTTTTACTAATGTTATGAATATCGATGGTGTTATTTTTATTATAAACATTATAATTACAATAATGTTATAAACATTAGTAGTAGCAAAATAGGATAATGTAAAATATTTTCGTAAATCAAAGAAAAGATTAAACGGGCGAGACAGGCAGTACTCGTAATTGGCTCATTGGTGATTTAGTACAAGTGTAAGCATCTATGGGTAAAAATAATTAAATGTGACATGCCCGTCGAGAATGGGTTAATTCCTGTCATGATTTACAAGTGCTGGTCATAATAAGCGTGCGAGTGAAGGAAGGTAAAGAGGAAAAAGAAGAAGAATTCGAAAAACATTGTTGGACTTTGTTTTCCTCCGGAGGGCAAGATGCCAGAGGAGAGGAGGGAGCGCATGACAGCCAGAGCCATGTGTCATGGCTTGTTGACGACGAAGTCATGAAGCGGTCGTTGTACAGAGTGGTTTTATTTTTGGCCTATAGCCTGCGGTCGAGCGTTCAATAAAGCACCACCGTTTGAACTCCCCCCCCCCCCCTCCTCCTTCCCTCCCTCCCTTTCCCCCACCCTCCCAAGCACTACCCTCTCGGCTGCCTTAGGTTTGTGTTTTCAACTTGATAGAATTAGATCTGTGGTCGTGAATCATTCGTGGTGAAAGAC
>NC_061825.1:2023599-2026099 GCF_019202785.1 Penaeus chinensis
GCGAGCTCCGAACAGCGGGAATTAGCGAATATGATATGGGTCTAAGTGCGCATATAACTTGTGATCACATTCTATACATAGTCAAGGCCGCCTGCGGTGGCGAAGAAGCACGGCGGTCGCTGCGCCCTGCGAGTGAGTGCCACGAGGAATGCGGCGGCGGCGCTGGGGGCAGCGAGGGCCTGCCGCCGTGTTTGTGCCAAGAGCTCGCAGACGGCGGCTGACGGGCCTGGCCTTGGTCAGCCCACCGACACGGCGCCACGGTCCCCAGGCACTGCTCAATCACCGTTAGCTCTCCTTCAGGCACTGGCCTTCGGAGTTGGCTCTAGGGACTCGGAGCAGCCTGCGGTGACCTTGCCTTGGCTGGGGGCCCGGTGACACCGGCGGGAGGCAGAGCGTTTGCGCAAGGAAATGAGTCCTTCTCCCAGGTCAGGACTGAACGGGATTGGATGTGCCGGGAAGGATTCCGCTTAAGGGCTGGTCGAGGGGCTAATTTGCTCGAATGCTTGTCTTAATGAATCACAAGATATTTAAATAATGTGCAACAATGCAGCTGCGCTGTAAACACAATCTTCCCCGCTTGCTAATGCTAATAATAGGCTCTGTTGTTGAGTAAAGTCATTATGAACATTAAAACGGTCACTTCTTTATTGCAGTCATGCAGTAAGTAGTTACGCTGAAGAGCAAGAATATTCAAATATGATATCTTGCCAAGCAACAGGCAGGCCATTATTGCCTTAGTTGTAATTAATAAGTTGCCGGATGTGTGGGAAGATGTTGCATCTTTCATAAGGATTGTCTGTCAGAATAATCCGGACACCGCTGGAACAGACATTTACTCTGCCACTAATGTGATGTCTTTGATTATGGTATTACTTTACCCCAGTTAGGGTTTTGAGAATTGAGGAAGAGATTCAAAAGTATTCTTCTGCTTCCTAATATGTGTTTCTTTTCCTTGCTAGTCCGTGAATTACTGATTTACGTCCTGTTTTTTTTTTTTTTTTTTTCTTGAATTTCCTCAGTGTTTCTTCACGCCATAGTTAAAATAACATAGATCAGCTTGTCCCCCTGCGTGGAATTTTCCGTCCTCACCGTTGTTTACAATCTTGGTATTGGACAGTTGCCATTTACCGCCATCACGTAAATCTAAACCACGTAACTTGCGCTTTCTCCCCGGTGCTTATCAGGCTGAACTTGAGATGTTCATCAAGAACTGTTTGTTGTTGGCATCCTGGCTCCACGAGATTGCACTGATATCTCCCAGATACGTTTCCTTGGGAAACTGAAGGACGAGCTTCGCAGGATGCTGGGATGAAGAGCTAAATATAGACCTTGCTCGAGACGCGAGGGGCGGGGGGAGGCGGGAACAGAGGACGAGGGTGGACGTAGGGCGAGAGAGGGAGTTAGGCTTAAAACATGAACTGGGTTACTTCGAAGTTCGGGTCGGATGCGTTATCCCGTAATCTATATTTCCACACCTCTGGCGTTAAGTGGAGGAAGTGCACACAAATTGCTGTACTCGAGAACGCCGCCCGCCTTTTCCTCTGGGTCTCGCGTATACTCGCCCTCTTGCCGCAGCGCCGTGCCGCGGGTGTGGAGATGGCTCCACGTGGAACGTTCCAGAGAGAGAGAGAGAGAGAGAGAGAGAGAAATATATATAAATGTATGTAATCTATGCTACTGATACAAAATGCAACAAAATGTGCTATGCAACTGCAGGTGTGGGGTTGTGTGAGTTATGGTAACGGTCGACACGTGCCTACTACGTAAAACACGAGACTTTGTTTACACGGGGAATAAGGTATTGATTTTTGGTGGGAACGGAGGCGTAGTAGTACTGCCAGAACCACGCGGCCACCACGCCTCAAGGTCACGGCCGCACATCACGCCACGCCTTTCCCACATCTCGAGGCCTACTACTAGCGCTTCCCCTCCTCCGCCTGTCACGTGACGCTGGATCTGCTCCTCGGACGGGTGGGGAAGGGAGGGCGGGGAGGGGGGAGCTGGAAGTGCTGTGTCGAACGGGGTTGGAACTATAGATGTATTTACGGAAGAGGACGAAGAGGGAAGTAGAGGGAAGAGGAACTAAAGCATTTGGTCCCTGACACGCCCTTGGAAATTCCACGTGACGCAATATCGGTTAATGTGATCGTTCAGTAGTTAGGAAATTTCCTTCATCCTCTCATCCCACCCTGTTCCTATTCCCATCACCGCCCTGGGCACCAACACGTTAAATACACCACTATTACCCCCCACCCCCCCACCCCCATTTGCGCGGCCGACCTTGAGGCATCTGCGTCGCTGGTGATGATGGGCTGTGTTATGGCTCCCGACGCCGCAGCGCCAGCATATCGCAGGGGATAAAAACGTGCGTGTGAGTTTCCTGTGATAAGCAACGGCCAGGGATGGACTCTTCTGGAATCTGCCAGGGCATTCTGGGGTGGGAAATGAGGGGAGGGAAAGGGGAAATGAGGAGGAAGAGAGGGAATAGATGGGAAGGCAA
>NC_061825.1:2033599-2038599 GCF_019202785.1 Penaeus chinensis
CCTCCTCCTCCTTTTCCTCCTCGTCATTCTGGTTGTACTCCTCATCTTGATCTTCGTCCCCTTACTTTTCCTCTTTATCCGCCTTGTCAGCGTCATTCTTCTCCTCATCCTCTTTTGATTCGTTTCGTCAGCATCATGCACTATTATCACACGCACATGTAGAAAAATGAATCGATAGATAGATAGGTAGAAAGGTAGGTAGGTAGGTAGTATGTGTGTATATACACAGACAGATAGATAGATCGATAGATAGATAAATTAATTGATAGATATTGACAAGCACATGTAGATAGATGGATCGATAGATAGATAGATAGATTGATTGATTGATATTAATATAGATAGAGAGATAGATAAATGAATTGACATATTGATATAGCTAGAGCAATATGCATAAGGAGAAAGAGAGAGGTTCAGAAAGAACGTGAGGGCGAGAGAGCGAGAGGTTTAGGGGTCGTTGGCCCTTCCTTAGCGGGTCCAGATAGTGAACCTACCCAACGCCGGCCTTCTAGAACTTTCAGTTGACCTCAGTACCACGCAGGCCATTCTTACTTTGCAACATGGCACGGAGGGGGCGAAAAAAATGGTAAGCGATCGCGTGGCAAAGGCCTTCGGCTGGAATTGGCAGGGGTTGCACACTCGCTGATTCATGTTCCTGCTTCGTGGGAATGCGCAGGGATTCGGAATGTCGTGTTGGTGTGTGTGGCGTCCCGGTTGTGCCGTGGAGAGCTTGGCTGCCTGTGATTTGATTTATGTTTTTTTTTTTTTTTTATGTTATCAAGTTGTCTTGAATTGTTTTATATTTGTATAAGTAGAGGGGTGGGTTGAGCGTGAGGTGGGAGAATGGGATTGGAAAGATAGATAGATTGGCAGACAGATTGATACATACATACATACATACATACATACATACATACATACATACATACATACATACATAGACAGATAGATAGATAGGAGAGAGTCTTATAACGAATGATAAAGAATTGAGAGCGAGTTCTGTCCGTGCGCGCGTACGGGTGAGGGTAAAGTGTGTGTGCGTCCGAGGGAGTGTCTGCCGCTGTTCGGTCTATCCTGCCGACTCACCTGTATCTATACGCAGTTCGTGATGGCTCCTAGGCCAGGCCAGGGTGTTTTCTCGCCCACGCACGTTGTTTCAGCCTTAGCAACCGGCCTGCTCCCTAATCCTTGCGAGTACAGTAGGATTGGAAAAAGTAGTCTGGTAGAAGTCATGGTTTGGGCTGGCATAGAGACCTACTTGATATAATGATGATGATCATGATAATGATGATGATCATGATAATGATGATGGTCATGATAATGATGTGATCATGATGACGACACCACCCCCATTGTTATTATTATTATTAGTAGTAGTAGTAGTAGTAGTATTAGTATTATTGTTGTTGTTAGTAATCAATGTTATTGTTATTATTATTATTATTATTATTATATTATTATTATTATTATTATCATTACTATTACTATTACTATTACTATTACCTTATTAGTGTTGTTATTATTATTGTTGTTGTCATCGTCATTATTATTGTTATAAATAAGCTTTATATACGAATCAGAATTCTGACGCTAGCTTCGTACAAAAAATACTGTACAGTCATGCCAATTAGACAAAGTCAAGTAGGCGTTATGGCCGGTGATGTAGTGATCTTATAATGCCTTTGGGTCCCAGTGCCATCCCCCCTCCCCCTCTTATGTGGCCGCAGACGATTGGACCTGTCACATTCGCTCAACCAATGCGGCGATTTGCATGCCCCAAGTGACGGCGCTTTGGGAACTGTTTGCAGCTGTGTGACCTCCCTCGCCCCGCCCAATGAGATGCAGGTGGGGGGAGGGGGGGAGGGGGAGTGCGCGTTGGGTTCAAGGGTGTTCTTGTTCTGCGTATGTGTGTGGGTATCCTACTGACATTTTATTTGTGGGTGGCATTAGCCTTGGGTGTTTATTCTGTTTATTTGTCGATTTAAGTTCAAGGGTGTCATTAGCGTCTCGGGGTGGCACGGCAGGGGAAGGTCATGCGCGATCGGCTGCGTCGCTATGAATGTCGCCGCACGGTAGCAGGTGCTCCGAAGAAAGGCAAGCAGAGACGTGAGTGCCTTCGTTCTTATTGCCCGGGGCCAGAACTTATTTGGTTGTGCGCTTGCTTGTGTTTCTGCTTGGATTGGTTTGCTTGCTTTTGGTCATGGGCTCTAGGCACCCAGTCTTGGCTGGCCTTTGCTTGAAGTGATTTTTTTTTCTCGAATTGATAATCAGGCATCTTTTCTTGCTTGAAGCGATATTCTTTCTTCTCTCCATTTTGGCCTGAAGTGATAATTATGCATCTTATCTTCGGCCGAAGTGATGTTAGGGTCGAAGCCTTTGTACGCAGGCTTTAAATAAATCTCTGAAGCGGATGGAAAGGCTACGTGACCGGCCGCGAGGAAGACTGCCTTAGCCGAGGGACGAAAGACGGGCGCCGCGTGGGGAGGCCGAGGACGACGTGGGGAGGGCGTAGGGGAAGGGGAGGGGGAAGGATAAGATGATAAGAGGATAAAAGGATATAATTAAAAACGACGAAGAGAAATGGAGGGGGGCGGGGATGGTATCACGTGAGGCGCGCGTAGTGGGACGAGAGGAGCGGCGGAACGTGAGATAAGGGCCGGCACGAGGGCGACGACCAGGAAGAGCTTCGAGAGCCGGTCGTCGGGTCGTATCGAGGGCGAGTGATAACGGGTATCTTCAGAGAGATTGGAGAGAGCTGCTTATCTACCTATTTGAACCTGGGTTACAGAGGGTCGGATAGGATGACGGGACACTCTTGCTGACCTTCCCTTCTTCTTTCTCCCTATTCCCTCTTCAATCTCTCTTCTCCCTTGTTTCTTCTACTTGTTCAGTCCTCTCTTCTCCCTCATCCCTTCTCCCTGTTGAGTCCTCTCTTTTCCCCTCTATCCCCTTCCCTCTTCAGTCTTCTCTTCTCCCTTCTATCTTCTTCCTCCTCCTCCCTCCTCCCTTCCTTCTCGCGCTTTTCCCTCTTCCCCTTTCCCTCCTCTCTTCTCCCTTCCCCCCTCTTTCCTCCTCCCTTCTCCCTTCGCCCTCTTTCCTCCTCCCTCACCCCCCACCCCCCCTTCACCTGAGCGAACCCTTTCTCAGCCCCGCCTCGATCACACCCCTAACCTTCGAAGCTCCCTTCACCCTTATCACTTATTCCCAAACTTTCACCCTCTAACCTTCTTCACTGGCCCTTGTGAAGTCCACACTTACACATGGGCATATACTCTTCTTAACGGGAGCTCCGAGGTCCTTGCTGTTTGGCACTGTTAACTTTCCTCTCTTCACTCTCATTTTTAGAACCTCTGTTTAATTCCTTCGCTCTCTATATCACTTCTGATATCTACATCTCTACATTCAAATATCACGTTTGTGTTCATTTGTTAGCGTTTCTGTTTCTTCGCGTTTTGGTTCTCCCCTTTTTTCGTTCTTCCTGCCCCCCCCCTGCCAAAAAAATTTTAAGCGTCCGGGTCTCCCTTTCTCTTCCCCTTTCCTTAGGAGGTTTTTTCTGTTCGGCTTCTGCAACCCTCACGGCCTTCAAAACTTCCCTGCCTCTCTTCTCTTTCTCTCCTTTCCATCCCCCTTTCCCCTCTCCCCCTTCCTCGTCCCCTCTCTCTATCCCTCTCTCCCCCTCTCTCATTTTCTCCTCCACCCTTTTCTCATCTCCCCCTTTTCCCCTCCCTCTCATCCCCCTCTCTCCCCTCCATCTCTCTTCTTTTCCCTCTTTCTCTTTCTCTTCATTTCTCTCTTTTCTCTTTTACCTCTATTCTCCTTGTTTATGTGTGGGCTGGTAATACATACATTTTTTCTTTAATGTGCATTTTTTATAGGCCCGCCTTCCACCGTTTTTTTTTTTTAGGGTTTAAGGAAAGGGGGAAAAGTCGCAATGCTCTTTATTCCTGTCCGGATTTTTTGTCGCGCTCTCGCTGAAAGTGCGCCGGACGCCAAGGGGCTTTTGATTGGGTGGGCGCATGACAGTGGCGGAACGACGGTTGCTCTTTGCCTTATCGGGTGTCTATTTTAGCGTTCCCGTTGCCCTGCTTTGTGAGCCTATTCATTTTTTGACCCAATTGAAAAAGTGCAAAACCCGGGGGGGGGTGTGGGTTGGGAGGGGGTCCCGGTTGGGGTTTGGAAAACGCCCCGGTTGGTGGTGGTCTCCCGGGGCCATGGTCAGGTCGAGTCGCGGCGAGGTGCCAGCACTCATTATTCGAAACCTTTCTGCCGCCCTGTGGACAGCGGTTCGCCTTTCGGATTTTGTAGGGGGCTTGTTGCTTAGGTCTTCAGTCGCACGGGTTTTGCGAAGGGACGACGGACGCTGCTGTAAGGGCGAGAGCGTGATTGATGTTAGAGCTGGAGGCTGTCGGGAGGAGAAGAGCGGGGAGGGGGCGGGAGCCCTTTAGCGGGGGCGGGGCCCCGGGGAAAAATCGCCGCACAAAAAAAAAACAAAACTCACACACACCCTCCGCCGGGTTTCTTGCCCCCTACTACAAAAACCCCACCCAAAACCCAAAACAGGGCGGCGTGATCTCTTCCCTGGTGGCTCCAGAGTATCTATTCCTCGTGTTTTCTGAGTGACTTTAGTGTGAATATGTGTCATACGTGCTTTGAAGTGCCGGGAAGGCTGCAGAAAAGCCCCGGAACCTGTTCATTCGGACAAAGTGTCGTACCTACCTGCCGTTAGTGTTGATCTTACCAAAGCCAGTAAGACCTGGTGTCACCGAAGCCTATTCTTAGGGATTTGTACGTACAGCTCTCCAACACGTGAAATGCCGTGTTAAGTGTGAACGCCTTGGAGGTACTGGTGCTTTGACGTCGGAGGAGAGGTGGCCGAGGACGAGGCGTTAGTTCAGGGTGGGTGTGACAAGTGTATGGGATTCGGGTACGGTGGGAGGGTCCTGGAGGATAAGGTGTACTCTCGAAACTCTGCAAAGTTGTCAATACACGCTTGTGTTAAA
>NC_061825.1:2051099-2061099 GCF_019202785.1 Penaeus chinensis
TCCCTCCCTCCCTCCCTAGCCTTCCACCCCTCCCTCCCTCCCTCCCTAGCCTTCCACCCCTCCCTCCCTCCCTCCCTAGCCTTCCACCCCTCCCTCCCTCCCTCCCTCCCTAGCCTTCCACCCCTCCCTCCCTCCCTCCCTAGCCTTCCACCCCTCCCTCCCTCCCTCCCTCCCTCCCTAGCCTTCCACCCCTCCCTCCCTCCCTCCCTCCCTAGCCTTCCACCCCTCCCTAGCCTTCCACCCCTCCCTCCCTCCCTCCCCCCTCCCCTCTAGCCTTCCACCCCTCCCTCCCTCCCTCCCTAGCCTTCCATCCCTCCCTCCCTCCCCTCCTTCCCTCTCTCTCTTTCTTTCTTGTTCTCTTTATCTTGGCATCACTAGATAGCTGGGGCGTAGTGAGGATTAGGAAATGATCCTATATTTACGTGTCTGCCAGACCTTTGCCAGGTCACTTACCTACCTCATGGTTGTAGAGGTTTTGCTGTTTAAAGAGCTTTAGTTCATTAGTTACTGCAATCACAGCTACTACAACCAATTTTCTTCCACCAGCACATCACAGATTGCTATCACCAATCTCTCTCTCTCTCGCTCTCTCTCGCTCTCTCTCTCTCTCTCTCTCTCTCTCTCTCTCTCTCTCTCTCTCTCTCTCTCTCTCTCTCTCTCTCTCTCTCTCTCTCTCTCTCTCTCTCTCTCTCTCCCCCCCCCCCTCTCCTTCCCTCCCCCTCATCTCGCATCTCCTTCTCCCTCCCCCCCCTTCTTCCTATTCCGTTCCATTTCTTCCCCTTACTTGCCCCTTCTCCATCCTTTTTTGTGTATTTATTCTAGAACTGGAAATATTACCCAATATTGTAAGACAGTGGTCGTTGAAGTCCAGATGGGATGTTGTTCAGGGGAGAGTATAACTAGTTTAGTCACTCTTCCATCTCCCTTGCTAACTGTACTGTGGGCTGGTGGTGGTGGTGGTGGTGGTGGAGGGGAGGGGGGGGGACGCGGCGTGCGACATCCGTAGATTTCTGTTGCGTCGGTCGCTGGAAGTGGGCGTTGCCAGTCCGTAGAGTTTTGCGGCGTAAATATTTTGCGTGGTGAAAAGTTGTGGTCTTAGGGTTTGGTGTTCTGCTTACCACCACCTCCTGCTTTTTACCTGCTTCTTCTCTCTGCTCACTCGACGCCCTCTTCTATTAGCACGTAGAAATCAAGCATTTGCCGTTCACTCTATTTTTGGCGATGACGTTGCAGTGAGATTGCAGGTTAAGTGAGGGTGTTGGCAGACCAGCGCCCACTCAAGTCGACTAACTAGCAACACTGGCATTTACATGAGGAGAGGGGGGAAGAGGGGTAAATATCTGTTACCGTTCTTGTTTTCTCTCTTCGATCTTTGTCTGTCTCTCTTTCACGCACACGCACGCACACGCACACGCACACGCACACACACACACACACACACACACACACACACACACACACACACACACACACACACACACACACACACACACACACACACACACATACACACACATACACACACATACACACACACACACACACACACACACACACATACACACACACATACACACACACATACACACACACACACACACACACACACACACACACACACACACACACACACACACACACACACACACACACACATACACACACACACACACACACACACACACACACACACACACACACACACACACACACACACACACACACACACACACACACACACACACACAATCTACAACATCACCCCGGCATCTTCTCTCGACCTTGCACCTCCTCCCCCTTCTATCCCTGTTATTATATTTTTCATTTCTGTCTCCAAGCTGCCTGCCTGCCCAAGTAGTCGACAGCGGCAGCGGGCGGCCAGTGCCTCGAGTGACCTGGCAGCGGCACCACGCAGGGTCAACCACTGACATTCACGTTTGTTGGGGTCTCGCTTTGCAAGCCTCGCCGGCCGTCCCTTCTGCGGGAGGAAGTGAGCGGAGAGAAGCTCTAGAGCGCCCCAGGGCCACAGGGGTGGCCTCCAGGCGGGCAAGGAAGAGCTACAGGGCGTAGGTATGGAGAGGAGGTTATTCAACTTGAAAGATCTGAAGGACTTGGCTCCTCCCGAGGCGCTGGTGGGGGTTGCAAGGCGAGGATGCTGGGCGGCGCTTGTTGTGGCTGGCGACCCCCATGTATGAGTTTCTGCTTAAACAGTTTAAAGTTGCAATGGCGTTGCCCCTCTTCCTCCTTCGCTCTCTTTTTCTTTCTCTTTTCTTTTCTTCCCCTCCTGTATTGCGTCTTCCCCACTCACTCCTCCTCGGCCCCGCCCTGGCTCACACAGCAACACGAGCAAAAAGCTAGACCAACCGACTCCACCATTATTTATCATGATGATGTCAGAGTTGATGAGTCACCGAGGCTTCCTTCACGCAGGAGAATCTAGCGACGCCCCGCTCGGGACTCTCGCCTCCAGACCAGCCCCTAGGCCGCTCCTGCCTCCCTCGACTGCCGCCCTTCCGACAACCATGAGGCGAGGCCTACTTGGGAGGAAGGAAGGCTAGGAGCAAGGTCCGTGGACGCGGATCTCGCCTGGTGGGACCAGCTCGCCATGCGACTGCCGCCCACCGCTTGCCTCCACGCCCGCGCTCGAGGTTGCGTGAACGGGAGAGGGGGCGGAGGAGGAGGGGGGGCGGGGGAGGAGAATAAGGATGGGGGCAGAGGAGAAGGATGGAGGGAAGGGGTGAGAGAAGCCATTGCCGTGACCTCGACGGCCTTTAGCAACGGAAGGCAACTGATTGAAGGTGACCTTGGTGCGTGTGTGCATGTGTCACCGCTATCGGCTTTGGCCTGACCTTTTTATATGGGGCAATGATGACGTAATCCAATTGTGCTCATCGAGGTGCAAAATACTGAGGACGTGGATCGGGGAGTGGTTGCGGCGGAGGACGACGTCGACCAATGCTTGGCGACAGAGACGGCCAGCACGCGGCACTGACGTAAAGCGAAATGCCCCGGCGCTATTCGATCGCTTGAGTGACGTTATTTGATCGCTGCTGACGGCGATTTGATATGCGAGACTTGGGACTAAGACGCAGAGCCCCCCCCCCCCCCCTCTCTCTCTCTCTCTCTCTCTCTCTCTCTCTCTCTCTCTCTCTCTCTCTCTCTCTCTCTCTCTCTCTCTCTCTCTCTCTCTCTCTCTCTCTCTCTCTCTCTCTTTCTCTCTTTCTCCTCTTCTCTTCTCTTCTCTTCTCTTTCTCTTTTCTCTTTCCCTTTCCTTCTCTATCCTCTTTCCTCTGTCCTCCTTCCTCTTCTATCTTTTCTCTTCTATCTTTTCTCTTCTCTCTTCTCTCTTCTCTCTTCTCTTTTTTTGTGGATAAGGAACACGTCAGGATTGCCTAAGAACGCTTATCAAGCTTTATCGTTATATCGGGCACCGGAACTCGCCGTTGGTGGGGCTCGAGTGCGAAATAAGGGTGCGACCCGATGCGGCGGCGCAGGTGTTGGGTGGCCGGACAGGTGTTCCTTAGTAATATCACATGTGTTCACGCCCACGCGCCCGAACGCTTTCACGCGAATGCCCGGACAAAACCCTTACCCGCTTCATGTAAAAACCTGCCATATCTACTTCCTCATACCCTCTATGGCAGCACATTGGGGGTGGGTGGGGGGGGGGGGCGAATTCTAAGTGTGGGCGGAAGGTTTTGTGAGCTTGTCTTTGTTTACCCCCTTGGCCGAGATGCACAAGGACGAGGACAAGAAATGAGATAGATGGAGAGGAGGAAAAAAAAGTCGTTGGAAGAGAAAAAAAGGAGATAGATCGGACAGAAGAAATGGGGAAGGACTTGAAGGCGAGGACGAGGCGGAGGGCGCGCGAGAGGCCGGGAAGAGTCGAGTGCGAAGACAAGGACGAAGTATTTTGACGTGTCTCCCCTCCCCCTCCCCCCGCATTTCCCTCGCTTCCTCACTCGTCCCTCTTACGTAGTTCCTGGTTCTTTCGAGGGCTCTTATTTCGGGGTTGCATAAGAGCGCTGGCACTGTTTTGGCACTCTGGCACCAGAGATACGCGATCACGATCACCCAATACTAACTGTTTTTTTCTCTCTCTCTTTGCAGCGCCTCCACCGCCAGCACAGTCGCCATCGACAACAAGATCGAGCAAGCAATGGTGAGTAATTAAGTCTCGTTTTCTTTGCGATTTGGATGTTTGTTTTGATGAAGGATAGTTAGAAATAGATGTAACTCCTGTAGGTGGATAGGTTTGTTAAGGTGGATAAACTCCTGTAGGTGGATAGGTTTGTTAAGGTGGATAAAAGCTACAGGCTGTGTTTTAGATAATACTTAAGATTTAAAGTTATTTTGTTGTTATTGGGAAATGTGAATTTGTAGAGGGTTAGAGGAGCAGATCAGTCTTATAATAACTGGTTCATTTATGGTTATATCTTGGGTGTCTGGGAATTAAGACGAACGTTGGCCTTCTTTTGTATTTGTTTGTTTTGGGAGATTTACGTTCGAGTGCTCATGTTACGCGGGGAAACGCGGCATGTGCGCGCCTTAGACTTTTGAAACAAGCTTCGGTCGGGCGGTTGGTGTGTCTACTTTTTTCTTTCTCTCTTCTTCTTTTTCTTCTTCTTCTTCTTCTCTTTTTTCCTTTTCTTCTTTTCTTCCCTTTCTTCTGCTTCTTCCTTTTCTTCTTTTTCTTCTTCCTCTTCTTCCTTTTCTTCCTCCTCCTCTTCCTTTTCTTCTACTTTCTTTTATCTTCTTCCTCTTCTTTCTATTCTTCTTCTTTCTTTTTCTTTCTTCTTCTTCTTTCTTTTCTTCTTCTTTCTTTTCTTCTTCCTCTTTTCATCTTCCTCTTCTTTTCTTATTCCTCTTTTTCTTCTTTCTTTTCTTCTTCTTTCTCTTCTATTTCTTTCTTTTCTTCTTCTTCTTTTCCTTCTCCTTCCTTTTCTTCTCCTTCCTTTTCTTCTTCCTTATCTTCTTCCTCTCCGTCTTCTTCTCCTCCTCCTCTTCCTCCTTCCCCTCCCCCTCCTCCTCCTCCTCCTCCTCCTCCTCCTCCTCCTCCTCCTCCTCCTCCTCCTCCTCCTCCCCCCTCCCCCTCCCCCCCCTCCTCCTCCTCCTCCTCCTCCTCCTCCTCCTCCTCCTCCTCCTCCTCCTCCTCCTCCTCCTCCTCCTCCTCCCCCGTCCCCCTCCCCCTGTCTCTCTCTCTCTCTCTCTCTCTCTCTCTCTCTCTCTCTCTCTCTCTCTCTCTCTCTCTCTCTCTCTCTCTCTCTCTCTCTCTCTCGTTCCTTGACGCTCGATATGATCACAGTTTATTTTAAATGTCCTTTGATGACAGGAATATAATAGTTCTCCCGCCAGCCAACAACTGTAGATTTTAATCTGAATCTTGGATAAGCAGTTAAAATATGTTGGAGATATTCTTGGGTGATATGTTGGCATGAGGCCTGGACTCACAGTAGGGACTGCACTGAGGAGAGGGCGCCTCGCATGCGGTCGTTTTGCACGCGAAATGTTAGCGAATTAGTTGAAGCAAAGACCCGAAGTATGGAAAAGCATAGGCCTTCCATGTCGACGAGAGGCGTGAAGCTGAGGCGAAGCTCCACGGACGCGCGACCGCCTGCTGTTATCCCGTTAAAAATTGACCACTCAGCCGACAGTCGCACTTCGGCTCGACTTCGGCACCAGGGAGAAAGTAGCTAATGTAATTACAGGGAGTGCCGTGCCAAGGCTAGGGGGGCGGGGCACTTGTGAGACTTGCCCGCTGCTTCATCATTTACGGACAGAGAATTATGCGGTGCTGCTGCGTCTGCGGAAAGGCGGAAAGATCTTGTTAAAAAGATCATAAAAAGTCCACAAGTACGGGCGGGTTTGTTGCCAGGCGGGTGGCACTGGTACTCTTAGTCCGCCCCTACCCCTCCCCGCCTCACGCGCACGCGCCCCATACCTATCTTCGCGAAGAATAATCCCATTATACAGAACTTGCCACCTCGGGGGTACTTTGGAAACATACTCAGTTGCGATGGAGAAGAGCCACGCACACGGAGGATGATACGTAACTCGAGATTGTCGCCACACCGGTCTGGTCATGATACGCTGCCTGCCACAGCACCGCCGTGCACTCGTCCCTCGCCGCGGCCGCTCGTTCATTAGGAGAGAGTCGGCGACGGTGTTATGGAGAGGGATGGAAGGAGATAGGGGGAAGACCGAGGTGAAATCCGCTCATGATGTTTATTTATGTAAAGGTTCTTATTGGTATAATTAGATAGAGATTGCGATAACTAGTAGCAAGAACTTGCGCCACGTTATAGAGTCTGGGCATTAGAAACCACACAACCTTCTGTGGAAACGCGATAACGAACCGTGGGGGTGTGCGATTTGTAGCGTAACATTGTTACCGGGCGCGAGAGAAGTTGCGAGTCGGAGTTGGTTGTATAGGGAAAGGGTACAGGGCGGGCGCAGGTGCCGGGGCGCCTAGACCGACCTGTAAAGGTAAAGGAAGAAATAAGGTCATGGATAGCCACCTATGACGGCGTCTCACTCACCTGGAGGAGGAGCGGAGGGTCCGGTGCTCAGAGACGTTGCGGAGTACGTGATGCTTTTCTCTTAGCCTGGATAAGGGCTGAAAGGGTGTCTGGTAGGGCTGGCGAAGGGAGGAGTGCAGTGGCGAGTGTCCGGGAGAATATGCAAGAGGCAATTCAGGGAAGGGAGGGGGACTGTGTGTAGTAAGAAGCAGATCAGCTTGAGAGTGGGCAGGGATCAGGTTTTGTTGTGATCCCGGTGTGGCGTGGTGCGTGTGTGCTTGTGTGAGTGAGTGCGGTGTGGAGTGACGTGTGTGTGGCCGTGGCGGGGAGCGGCGAGAGTGTGTGTGGCGGGGCAGAGTGGCGGGACGGCGATGGCGTGTGGCTGGCTGGCCGGGTCGGGGCCGACGGGTTGCCTCAGACAGCTTGGCGCCTCCTCTCAAACGGACCAGCCATGTGCACTACACAGGTACACACACCTCGTTAATGCCACCCCCTTGCCCGTGCACACGGTGGTCCCTCTTCGTGTGGGGAGGCAGGTTGCACACTTGCACCACAACATTAGGGCGGTAATGGAGCTTTGTGCATGTACAGAGCAGGTGGTGGAGGGAGCAGGGTATCGCGCTCCCTCCCCCACTCGTCTGCGTTAACCCGAGCTGTTAACACATGCCACGTGACGTAACACTCCGTCTCGCGTTACTCGGTACATTCTGAACCGCAACCACTAGCGAATCGTTACAACCTCTGTTGGCACTGCCGCCACCGTCACTGCCGCGGTCTCGACGCCTTGTTCGTGTGTCGACTGTCAAATGTAGGTTACTTGCAGGCACGTCTACGGCGCTCGCGACTCGTATGGGAACGCAGGGGGGAAACTGGCTGAAAGTGGTTTGAGAACGGAGGGAGGTGTAGTTGGAGGGGAGGGGGGGTAGGGAAGGGAGGAGGAACTGAAGGGGAAAGGGAAGGGAGGGATGTGTACTTGGAGGGGAAGGAGGAGAGGGAAGGAGGGAGGGAGGGAGGGAGGGAGGGAGGGAGGGCAACACCTCGTACTTCCCTGTATAAGACGATGTGAATAGACCCCCTCCCCATTTAGGCCAAGGTCGAGGTGGGTCATAATTGCAGGTTGCACACTTACCCGCGTGCTCTTCCGGCAGCCCCTCCTTTTCCTTCTATTCCTTTCCCTTTCATCTCTTTCATGTCTTTCATTTCCCATCTGCCCTTCGTTCGCTATCAATGTGAATCTCCTTTTCGCTGAGGTCGGTCCACTTTTTGGTATCGGAGCGCGTTGGCGTGCGCGTGGAGGGCGAGAGAGCCGACGCTCCCTGACGGCCGTGCAAGGGCTGTGTGAGGGAGGCCCTGTGCGCGTGACCTCCCGCTTCCCTCATTACAGCCGTGTCACTATCCTGGCCGAGTCTTGCCGCCTCTTAACTCCGCTTCCGCCTTTTTTCCTGCCGGCCATCTGTGTGCCTCCACCTCTGAAGCCGACCAGTTTTTCATCGGCATTACCATTTTCGCCTTTTCCGGCTCGATGCCCTGCAGGCTGTCTGCACGCCCGCATGCCGAGCGCTCCGAGGGTGGGCTGACTGGCTCGGAGGGGGGGTCGCCTCAGGGGAATGGATTTTTCGAACGGAAAAGGGCGCACTGGGAGTTCGCGACGGCGTTAGGGCCTGCTGGAGAGGGACAGAGTGACAGCATGCCATTGCACGTGCTGGACTCCGACGGGAGCTGCCTGTTGCGAGTGCTGCGTTGGCTTTACTAAAAGGTGTGAATGGAGAATGTTTCTCCCCTGCCCCCTTCCCTCCCGGGCGCTGGTGATTGAGTGGCACGAGGACCACTACTTCCTGGTGAGCCTCTGTGGTGACGACCGTTATTATCTTCACACCAAGGCACTCCCACGCCTCCCCGTCCAGGTACACCGTCCTCCGTTTTCGGGGAGGTCTAGCCGGAGGAACTGTGTGTGGGGGGGGGGGGGATGACCATGCCTTTCATTTTGTTCATATGTGGGTTGGTTCGCATAGGCCCTCTCCGATGCGCGAGGAAGGCTTGGCTTAGCTCCCCGAGGGAGTCCTGCGAGCAGCAACGCCTCCGCAGGGATTGGAGGACGAGGGACTTTTCCTTTTTGTAAGCGATTTCGTAGCACCTGAGCCGAGAGTTACAACAGGAAGTATTACAGAAACGTAAAAGGTTTTCAGCTTCCTGGAGACGCGTTTCGGCTTATTGCAACCGCCGTCTCTCCAAACGCGACGCGGGCATTAGGTGCCGTATCAGACGTCGCTTTTCTGGCCGCTATTGGCACTTTCACCCGCCTTCTATGGCTGTGCCCTTAACCTTATTCCTTGCAATGGGTAGTGCCACGGAGGGGGTAAGATATATCGCAGGTGGGCCTCATACGTGCCCCCCCCCCCTCTCTCTCTCTCTCTCTCTCTCTCTCTCTCTCTCTCTCTCTCTCTCTCTCTCTCTCTCTCTCTCTCTCTCTCTCTCTCTCTCTCTCTCTCTCTCTCTCTCTCGCTCTCTCTCTCGCTCGCTCGCTCACTTTCTTCCTCTTTCTCTCTCTCTCACGCTCACTTTCTTCCTTTTTCTCTCTCTCTCTCGCTCACTTTCTTCCTCTTTCTCTCTCGCTCACTTTCTTCTTCTTTCTCTACCTCACTCACTTTCCTCCTCTCTCTCTCTCTCTCTCTCTCTCTCTCTCTCTCTCTCTCTCTCTCTCTCTCTCTCTCTCTCTCTCTCTCTCTCTCTCTCTCTCTCGCTTTCTTCCTCTTTCTCTCTCACTCATTCATTCTTCCTCTCTCTCTCTCTCTCTCTCTCTCTCTCTCTCTCTCTCTCTCTCTCTCTCTCTCTCTCTCTCTCTCTCTCTCTCTCTCTCTCCTCTCTCCTTTTACCATATTTCAGATATCATATGATATTATTGACAGGAGTGTTATACAACAGCTCCATGACCTATCGTTTCTACAAGGAAACCGTTATAATTGACCAATGTCAGGCACGTCTTGTAATACATCAAGGTTAACGCTGAAGTAACGATGATGATGAAATCGGTAGTGATGATGATATCAATACGACCAAAATACCAATCGGTGCCTTGGACTCGATACAAAGACGTGAATGTTTTCTTTCCCACGGTTGTAGCTGGACAACAATATGTCAGGCGAGCTATTTCTGTGAAGCAGACCTATTCAGCGGAAATTGTAGTGTATGTCGTATCCTGTGCGGCGGTCCCGGTCGTGTCCTGCGCCGTGAGTCAGCCTTCGCATATCCTCCGTGGTCGTCATACACAAGGAGGGCAACACTTCATTTAGAACGACAGATATCAGTCGTGTGCTCGTGACGTCATCCATAACCTTAGAGCGAGGACAGAGGCGAACGAGTGTACCTACTTTTGAGGGAGCGTTAGTGCCCGAGGTGGAAATTATGTCATACCCGAAGCCCTGGGGACCCACCCGCCGCTTCCTGTCTGTGGGAAGCGAAGGATGGTGTGGATGAGGGCGAGT
>NC_061825.1:2066099-2071099 GCF_019202785.1 Penaeus chinensis
ACAAGGAAGTGCGCGAGGCGTGTGAGGAGAGACGGGGACGTGAGGCGCCGGGGCCTTCGTGTAGGGTGTGTGGGTGCGGAGGAGCTGCGATCTGACGGACATTGATCGATTCATTGCATGACTCGGGACAGGTTGTAATTGCAGACGGAATGTAGGTCAGTGGGAGGTGTGTGTATGGGAGTCGCAGCGCTGGGCGTCGCGGGCGGGCATGGCCAAGGAGCAGAGGGGACAGCCCTACAACACGCGAGCCTTTGTTCCAACCCGGGGTACAAGGTCGAGCTCGCGAGGCGGTATAATATCAAGGCCGCCGCCCCAAGGAAATGGCCAGTATCCTAAAACAGGAAAGGAATACTCCTTACGCAGCGGCCGGGCCATCCGTCATGAGGAAAGGACGAGGAAGAAGAGAGATGGGTGAGCTCGCAAAAAAATGCAGTCTGAGCTGAACCCAGTAAGTTTTTTAAGAGTAAGCCATCGCTTGTATTTTTTCCGAGGCTGAAATGAATGAAACCTTGTACTTACTGAAGTGTGTTGCATGCTGAATGGCGTCGCGCGCCTTACTGAGGGCGCTGGCGGCGAAGGTACCGCGGCAGCCAGTCTCCAAGGTGGCACATGACTCTCCAGTCCCAAGAAAAGAGGAAACAGAGGCGTACAGGTGTGTGTGGGCGACGTGCCAGCCCAGTTGGTTGATGTGTGTGTGTGTTCGTACGTGCGCGGGGCGGACGGGCGTGAAGTGGTGGCGCGTGTGCGAGTGTACGTGGAGACATATAAGGGGCGCGGGCACGCCTGCTCGTCAGTTCAGACCGCGACACCGCACTGGCAACGTCAGCACCACGCTCCCGCACCTCCACAGCCAGGACAAGTGTACAAATCTACGGTGTTTGAACACCTTTCGGATCGCCCTTGTTGACTTGGTGCATCTTCGATATAGTAGAAAGTGAAGCAAGCTTTAAGGTGCCCTACAGTGCCTTAGTGAGAGTGTCGTGCCTTTGTGTCTGTGCCTGTGTGCCAGTAGTGCCCAAACTTGCTCCCGCCACTTGGTGAGGAGCCTCAGCCGCAACACTGCTCGACTTGTGCCCTACAACCGCCAGCACGGCGCCCATCACCATGCAAATGGATGCTTTGCACTGTGGATACCCGCATGTGTCAGCGGGTATGGGAGGCGGCGTGCCCATAACACCGCCAGCAACCCCCACTCAAGACATATCCCGGACGCCCACGTTCTCCAGCTGTGTCGACTCTGGCTTCGCGCAGCACGAGTTCACCCAGCACGAGTTCGCGGACCAGAAGTACAGCCACCCAGAGTTCACAAATAACAACACAGAATATACAAACAACAACACAGAGTATCCCAGTAGCACCTACACGCCCACACACTCCTTATCGCCGCCGGAGTCGCCGATGATCACGCCCAAGACTACGCCAACTCACACCCCCGCCCACACGCCCCTCTCGTCCACGCCTAGCAAAGGCAGCTCCAAGTCCAGAACCAGAAAAAATAGCTTCGTTTATGACGTCAGATTAACTGACGAGCAGTTCCTGTTCTTCGTACCTGACTTTGTAAGTTTTCCTACGGCTTGTATGTGTGTATCTGTGTGCGCGTGCGTGTGTAAATGTGTGCGTGTCTCAGTGACGTAGGCAAAGTGAGGGGGAGGGGAAGCTTTCATTGCACTCGCCAACCCGCCCTATACAAGCAGAGGGCTTGGGCCACACAAAGCAGGGCTTCTCGATGGCCGGAGTCGCGGGTGGGGAAATCTCGCAGTCAGGTGTGGGGTCGGGGCGGGTTTAAGGGGCAGAAATAGTCCATACGTTTTGTGAATACGTTTGTTTTTATTTTTTCACTGCGCCGGTGGGGCTCGCTATGCTTCGGATATTTGGTTTTGCTGAGGTTCCAGTAATGATTCGTTGTTGTTTTCAAGAATTCAACTTGTTTTGGGATAAAGAAGTAAATTACATGTCCCTTTTGCTGTTAGCTGCCTCTGTTTATCATCTTTGTTGTGAAGGGGAGAAACCCTACGTTTTTCAGTGTTTGGTTGGGCGGCGGCCAGTTGGCCAGGGCTAAGGAATGTGGCAGTAATATCTCACGGCAAAGAGATGATATGAAACCGAGGGACTTCTTCTAGGAAAGCGTTAGTTCTCCCGAGTATGTAGTCTCTTTAGTTTATTTAGAAAAGCCTTTGTCGATGATGCAACGCAGGAATGAGGGAAGAAGCGGTCGAGTTGGTTGAAAAGAGAGGTAGAATTTTTCCTTGTGGGAGCGAGGCGACGCTGGAAATAGCCCCCTGGCAGTGGCGTCTTGCCAGCTCTCACGTCACCACTTTGCCTCTATCCTCTCTATATCACCTCGTCGCCTCCTCTCTCTTTCTTCCTTCTCTCCCACTATCCCTGTTTCACCATCTCTCTCCCATGGCTTCCCTTTGTTTTGTTCGTTTGAGGCCACTTTCTTGCAGGTTTTAAAGTAAAGTACGTGCTTTGGGTCGTCCCTTTCCCTCCCTTTCACATTTGCTCGCCATTGCCGTTTCCGCGTGGGTAGAATCGGTGGAATTCCCGATGGCTCGATAATTCCACCACTTCGGAGTCGGCCACTTAAGAGGGCAGGGTGGTTTTACTGGTCGTGCCATCCCGTTGTTTACCGGCTTCTCGCTCTTATGAAATACGAGCCGACGGCCGGAGTAGAGGATCCGTCTATCGTATGTGACAGAGACTTGTTAGGAGGGGGTGGGGGGAGGCGAGGCGAGGCGGGGGTTGAGGAAAATAAACAGTTGGAAGATTTGAAGGTCAAGCAGCATTTGTTGCTTGGATGAACCTTAGGTTTTAAGGAAAATGGAATTAAATGTAGCTCATGATTATGTTTTGTAGATTCTCAGATCCAAATACCAATATTCATTATAAGAATAGTTTATTTATTTATTTGTTTGTCGCTAATGTTTTCAGTTGATATTAATAGTCATTGTGTCTTGTTTGCAGGATTTGGTTAAGTCCCACTTGATGTTCGCGGTGCGAGAGGAGGTGGAGGTCCTGAAGGAGAAGATCACGGAATTGATGGAGCGCATCAACCAGCTGGAGTACGAGAACACCGTCCTGCGGCAGTACGCGACGCAGGAGGCGCTCCAGCAGATCCAGCAGCCCCACCACAACTCCAACACCTGAACCCCCGCGCCCCACCATTAACACAGCGCCTCCTCATGGCCACCCTTGTGGTGGCCCCCCCCAACTCCCTCTCGGCGGCAGCTGATGCAGCGGTTCCTGGGCCTTAGGCGGCCTGAGCGGTGTGCACCGTCTTCGGCGGGCTGACCCCGGCCGCCCGCCCCGCCCACACGCCGCCCACGGACGCCCACGGCACCCAGCATCGTCATACAAGCTCATCATCTTCATTTCCATTACGGCTCCGGCTAATTATTTAGGCTTTGTTGTGTATATAGTCCATTCAGTCTCCACCAAGTTTGTACACATTATTTTTGTTGGCCTTGTATTACAATAGTGAGGTGTAAGGAGTTTGTGAGCGTGATGATAGATGAATCAATATATATAAATGTATGTTTTGCTTGGCTTACCGTCAAGAGGACAGGGCGCGCGGTCTCAGCAGGAGCAGCTGGGCAGCCGGGGGCCGTCCCGCCGGCTGCCCTCTTTTCAAGAAGCGCTTGGACCACGCTGGACCCGCGCCCCCTCACGCACTCCACACAGCGCTCATACACTCCAACACACATGTTGTGTTCACAGCATCTCCATCATTATTCAGAATTATTTGTCAGTGATGTCTAAGGGTAGTGAGGTAGCAAAGTGGTGATGGTGACGCGAGAAGGACAGCAGCGCGACGGGTGAGCGAGTGACGCCCGGCGCCCGAGGAACGTCGGCCACGACAGATAAGGTGGCGTGGCTCAAGCACACGCACTCTGAGGCCAGGAATGCACAGGTCAACCCGCGCTGATTAATCTCTCTGCTCGGAGAAGTTGAAGGTGTCAGCTGTTGGTATGTTTTACTGCCTTACGTGGGACAAGATACGACAGGTTATATAGATTTATCTTCTGTGAATGATGACCCCCCCCCTCCCCCCCGCCTTCCCCAGGATAAAGCTTGTACCGACAGCAGTACTGTAGTTACACAAAGGTGCTCACGGCTAGCATGAAACACCTGAAAATGTAAAATGTCTACTGATCAGGAGGACTGAAGCCTCCCCCACCCCGCGCTCTCCCGCCCCAACGACCCTGTGCCTCAGAAGACAACCCCAGTATAGGAGCACCCTGCTTGGCACTAAGCACGTGAAGGCATGTGATATTGTAGTGTATCCTTTCCTCCTCTCCTTCCTCCTTCTCTCTCCCCACCGCTTTCTCGCCCTCCTCCTCCTGTTCCTCTGTTTCCTCCTCTTCTCCTTCCCGTCCCCCAGCCCAGGTCAGCACCTCAAAGGAGGTAGCTCATTCACTTCCTCATATTGGGGAGGTTCCTCGTAGTGCCGGCGGCCGGAGGGCCATCCGGGGGAGGTTCTCGCTCCTCCCCGGGTGATGACGACGCACTCCCTGCTTGAGGCTTGACGAGGCTAGTCGAACTTTTACCATGTAGTGTCCACGTTTGACAAGTGGACGGAAGTCACTTTTTGTCCAGTTTTCCGCTGTGCCATTCTGCCTGAGGTATTGTAGGACCACGACCAGCCAAACACAAACTAGAGGTCTCACAACGAATCTCTAGAACTCTTGAAGAAAATTTATGTATGACTTTAAAGCTTCTCTTATTTTTTAAACAAAAGATTGACAAGGTTTACTTTTTAATAAAAAGATATATTGTATTATGATTTCGATGTGTATTGAGCCTTTATGATATTTTTATGCCCCTTGTGTTTATTCTTGTCAATGTCGAAACTGCTCTCAGAAACTGTATTTTGTTATATGTACATTTCTAGTTACTGTAACATTGTTGCTCATTACAGTCTCCTGCTGTCATACTATTAAAAGTTCCTGAGGTAATATAGGTTTGAGTATTTTTTTTCTCTCTCTCTCGGTGAATGCAAA
>NC_061825.1:2078599-2081099 GCF_019202785.1 Penaeus chinensis
GGAAACAGTAAAAACAGGAAAGAAACATCAGAAAAGGAGGAAGGAAGAGGAAAGGGAGGGAAGCAGAGAAGAAATAGGAAACAGGAAAATAGGAAAGAAACATCATAAAGAGTGAGAAAATAAAAGGAGGGGGGGGGGGAGGAAAGGAGAAGGAAATAAACTGTAAAACAGGAAAGAAACATCATAGAGAAAGAAAAGGAAGAAAGGGGGAGAAGGAGAAAGAGAAGGACAAGTAAAATAAACAGGAAAACAAGAAAGAAACAAAGGGAGAAAAGAAAGAAGAAAGGGGGAGAAGGAGAAAGAAAAGGAAGAAAGGGGCAGAAGGAGAAAGAGAAAGAGAAGTAAAACAAACAGGAAAACAGGGAAAAAACAAAGGGAGAAAAGGAAGAAGAAAGGGGGAGAAGGAGAAGAAAAGGTAAGAAAACAGGAAAGAAAAATCACAACGGGGAAAAAAAAGGATGAGGAAAGGGAAGAAGAAAGAGAAGGAAAATAAACAGGAAAACAAGAAACAAACATCACAAAGGAAGAAAAAGGAAAATATAGGACAGAAGGAATAAGCAGAAGCAAATCAAATAGGAAAAAAAACACACACAAAGAAACACCACAGAGGGAGAGAAAAGGAAGAAGGAAAGAGGGAAAAAGAGAGGAATAGGGAAGGAAGGGGTTATTGGGTCAAGAATGCAACGAAGTGTGACAAACACCGAGACCGAGATTAGTGGCATTCAAGAGAAGATACTGTAGGGTTTATCAAAGGTATTTAAAAGGCATCGGTGTTTAAAGCGAGCGTGAGTCGAAAAGGTAAGGAGGGGGATGACTGAAAAAACAAACAGATAATTGATATTGATAACGTTTATTTAGCCAATATACATAAAGACAGCTTGACATACACAAAATAAAAAGAGAATGGCTGAGCCTCCTGAGAACACAAGCGCTCCTAAGGAGGCACCTTAGGATAAACGGAGAAGGATAAATTGGGAGTAAGTGATAATTTCATAAATAAATATGTATATATAGATATATATACATATATATACATATATATATATATATGTATATATACACACATATATTTATATGTATATATATGTATATATATCTATATATACATATATATATATATACCTATATATATATATATATATATATATATATATATATATATATATATATATAGGTATATATATATTGTATATATAGATATATATATATACATATATATACATATATATATATATATATATATATATATATATATATATATGTATATGTATATATACATACATATATTTATATGTATATATATGTATATATATCTATATATACAATATATATATACCTATATATATATATATATATATATATATATATATATATATATATATATATATATATATATGAAGTGAAGGAGAACACAGCGAGAATGTGCGTAAGCGAGTCAGTGTGGGTTGTGATAACGAAGTGAGTTGTGAGTGCCATGTTGTCATGCCATTGCATACGGATTGTGATGCCATTATTATCGTACGTAGTGTGTGTGTGTGTGTGTGTGTGTGTGTGTGTGTGTGTGTGTGTGTGTGTGTGTGTGTGTGTGTGTGTGTGTGTGTGTGTGTGTGTGTGTGTGTGTGTGTGTGTGTGTGTGTGTGTGTGCGTGTGTGTGTGTGCGTGCTTGTGTGTGAGGACCCAGTCTGAATAAACATACAACTGAGAGTAAAATAGTCAGTAATGTAATGGCCATTCAACACACACACACAAGATTCGAAAAAAACCCAGAATAGACCTACAAACTACACGCAGATATCAGAGATGCTAAATTCACACGAAAAACAAAACAAAAACAAAGTAAATGATGACAATTCTTGACGCTAAATCGAAAAAAAAAAAAATATAAATAAATGAACAAACAAACAAACAAAATCAACAGGTAGATAAATCAACACTTAATAATAAAAACAAACAAGAAATGCCACACGAAAAGAAAGTACAAAAAAACACCAGCATTTAACACCTAGTTAAACATGAACAGAACGCACTCTTGCACGCAAACGCAAACTTTGAAACAGAGAGAATCATTTCAGCTTCTGCCCAAAAGGAGACGCACGAGATCACAAACCTGTTAGATAAGACACTACGCAACATATAGTATTTAAACCCGGTCAGTTCATCCTGCAAATGGTTTTAGCGTCGACGAGGAGAGGAAACAGCGGCGGCGGGACATCAAGAGACAGAATATTAGGTAAGGAAGAAATGCAAGAGATAAACACGTTGATCAGTACCGAGAAGTCGAGACTTTTAGGGTAAGTAGTTTGAGACGATTTATCTATCTATTTATCTATCTGTCGATCTATCTATTTAACTATCCGCCAATCTATCTATTTATCTGCCAATCTATTTAATTATTTATCCGCCAAACTATCAAATTATCTATCTGCCAATCTATTTATCTATCTGACAATCTATTTATCTATCTGCCAAACTATCCATTTATCTGCCAATCTATTTATTT
>NC_061825.1:2091099-2093599 GCF_019202785.1 Penaeus chinensis
TTGTGATTTTGCATTTTGTTAAGAATATTTTTCTTATTTTATTTTTTTCTATTGAATATATTCTTATTTTCTTCTGCCTTTCGTCCTTACGTTTTATTGTACTGATTCCTCTTCCCTTTTGAGTTTTAATGTGTTTCTTTGTGTTATTTCCTCACCTGTAAGTTTCTTGAACTAGGTAAGAGTAACCGAAAGAAGATTATTCATTAGAAACAAGTCTACAGAGTAGATTGTATGATTTTGCATGGGGTTTGCATGTCCCGGTGAAGTCCCTCCCTGTCTGTCTGACTCCGACTTTCTCTCTCTCTCTCTCTCTCACTCTCTCTCTCTCTCTCTCTCTCTCTCTCTCTCTCTCTCTCCCTCTCTCTCTCTCTCTCTCTCCCTCCCTCTCTCTCTCTCTCTCTCTCTCTCTCTCTCTCTCTCTCTCTCTCTCTCTCTCACTCTCTCTCTCTCTCTCTCTCTACCTCTCCCTCTCCCTCTCTACCTTTCCCTCTCCCTCTCTACCTCTCACTCTCTCTCCCTCTCTCTCTCTCTCTCTCTCTCTCTCTCTCTCTCTCTCCCTCTCTACCTCTCCCTCTCCCCCTCTACCTTTCTCTCTCCCTCTCTACCTCTCTCTCTCTACCTCTACCTCTCTACCTCTCTCTCTCCCTCTCTACTTCTCTCTCTTCCTCTCCCTCTCCCTCTCTCTCTCTTACTCTCTTTCTCTCTCTCTCTCTCTCTCTCTTTTCCTTCAACTTTTCTTTCCCTTCTGTCTCTCCTGAATTCCCGTTTCTGTTAATTTCTGTTACACAAAAAAAGTCTGCATAAACCTTATATGAAATTAAAACACGTATATAATTCCTTTTGTGTTTGCTTATGCGCTACACCTTGTCTTTATCAATGCATAGTCACACAGCTTCCGGTTTGTTTTCGTAATTTTCTCTCTTTGTTTCTCTGTTTGTTCTGACGTTCACTGTGTATCTATGTTCCTGTCAGCTTATCAATGTATTTTTGTCAATTAGTCTGTCTGTAAATGCATGTGTTTTATTTGTGTCTTGCTGTCTGTCTCTCTTTTTCTCCTTGTCTCTGACTGCTTCTTTGTATGATTTCCTACCTGCTTTTCTCTTATCTCTATCTATCTCTCCACCTTTCTACGTGTGTGTATATATATTTACTTACATATATACACGCACACAGATATAAAACTAATGATAATGACACAGGAATGCTAACAAATAATATAGATAGTTATATTTTTCCTTGTATTCTTGAAATACAGAGAGAAATGATGATCATGATGATAATGATGATGATGTGATGTGGTGATGTGATGTGATGTGATGTGATGTAATGTGATGATGATGATGATGATGATGATGATGATGATGATGATGATGATGATGATGATGATGATGATGATGATGATGATGATGATGATGATGATGATGATGATGATAATGATAATGATAATGATAATGATAATGATAATGATAATGATGATGATGATGATAATGATGGTGGTGATGATGATGATAATAATGATGATGATGATGATGAAGATGAAGATGAAGATGAAGATGAAGATGAAGATGAAGATGAAGATGAAGATGATGATGATGATGATGATGATGACGATGATAATGATAATGATAATGATAATGATAATGATAATGATGATGATAATGATAATGATAATGATAATGATAAATGATAATGATAGTGATAATGGTCCTTCTTACTAAAAAATTCCGTGACTCTTACTCCTTAAAAATCATTTCCTTGACTCTTACTCCTTCTTTACACCTCCTTTCGTCTAAACTTTCTGCAGGAGGCAAGCGAGAGTCCCTGAGCTTCGAATTTTGGCTTCTTGGAGCGAAATGCGTCGTGCGGTGTTTTGATTTTCGCCGCACGTTTGTTTACACTCGGGGGTCAGTTGATGGTCTATATTTTAATTGATTCTATGTTATTTTTCTTAAAGCATGAGGCGGAATATAAATATAAATGCATACAGATGTAGGTGTATATATGATTTTTAAAAAAAATAATTCAAGGCATATATTAATACCGTTAATTATGATAAAGAGATAAATAAACAGAGAGATTCATGACACAGTATAGGTTCTCAACGACATGATCTCGAAAGTATGGATGGATGCGTTCGATTCGGTGGACGAAAACAGAACGAAATAAGTGGATTTAAGGACAAAATCCACTGAATACGAATAGACTTGGCAAATCTATGGCCACTGTAACTACGCCTTACATATATGCATATGTTTTTTTTATATATTCAGTTGATCACCAAAATCACCTATTTTACGAGGAACTTTTCTGACCATATGTGTACATCTACATACATATACACATATGTATATACATACACATGTATACATATACACCTCCACACATAAAAACACGCATGTGTACATCCATATATACATGTACATATGCATAGATGTATGGATGTATACGTGCATTTATATATAGATACATAAAATTCTACTTGGACATGCACTCACCCTAA
>NC_061825.1:2098599-2101099 GCF_019202785.1 Penaeus chinensis
AGTAAGGTAAGGTATGTTTACTGTTGCAGTGTGGCGTGGAATGGTATGCTGGGGTTATGGTATAGTATGGTATGCGGTATGCGGAATGGTATGGCATTGTGTGTTGGTTTGGAGCAGTTTGGTATGATCTGCTGTTGTGGTATGGTGATGGTATGGTAATGGTATGGTAATGGTATGCCCGCTGCAGTCGGTATGGTACACCCTTGTGTGATATGCATGAACGTGAACTTGCCAACAGCTATGAACCAATTCTTTGTTCTTAATATTCATTCGTTAGTATTAAGAGGACGAAGATTTTTGTCTGTTAATATGAATGAAGTTAGGTTATATTCTAATTATTTTTTTGGCGTTTATTACCAGTGTTAAGACGTTCGGTTTATAAAAGTGATATGCATAAACTCAAGCACATCATAAATATCTTCACACATGGACTCCTGCCTGCAAGCAAATTCCTAAAACAGACTTCACCCAGACAATGGTACGTTTGCATTCGCGACTGAAGTCATATTTACATCAAATATTTGAGAGAATCATTCTCAGTGTAATAGCTTAAATGCAAGGTTCTCCAACGTGAGATTTTGGGCGAAATTCATCTAGGAGAGGGAGAGAGAGGGAGAGGGAGGGAGGGAGAGAGAGGGAGGGAGAGAGGGGGAGGGAGGGAGGGAGGGAGGGAGGGAGGGAGGGAGGGAGGGAGGGAGGGAGGGAGGGAGGGAGGGAAGGAGGGAAGGAGGGAGGGAGGGAGGGAGGGAGAAGAGAGAGAGAGAGAGAGAGAGAGAGAGAGAGAGAGAGAGAGAGAGAGAGAGAGAGAGAGAGAGAGGGGAGAGAGAGAAGAGGAGGGGGGGGAGGGAGAAGATAAGGGGGGAGGATAGAATATATAAAATATCTTGTAATAAACGTACTTCGTATAAAGAGATCCTTCGGTACTTCGTTATAGAGATTCTTCGTTACGTTTCGGCGTTGGAGTGCTAGGGTGCGTTTTGCTTGGTGACTATGCGTCATCCTGTTTTTTTAACGAAGTCAGTTATGTGACTATGGGAGTTATGAGTTGGCGTCGACTAATGTTTTGAACTGCGCTCGACTTCCTAAGGAGAGCTGGGTGCCAGTTACGTTAATGACGGAGATCCATATACATTCTCGAATATATCCCGGTTCATTTACGTATCTGGGTTCTACGTTTGCATCACGTAGGAAACACATATTTTGGTTCCGTTCAATCATGGATTTCGTGGCGTCTTTCTCCTTTTTCCTTAACTTCTCTCTTCGTTCTTTAACCTCTTCTCCTAAACAAATCAAACTCAAAAAACCCTCCACTAAACAAACTAAATAACACTTAACTTATCCCTCCCTTTCCGTATCCTCCACTTTTAACACACATCCAAATTCCTCTACTTCAAACAATATAACTTCCATCTCCTTAACTCTAATACACCTAATCAAAACTCACCCACATTCCTTAACTCCACAAAACTCAAACACAACACTACCAAAAAAACAAAACAACAAAAAAACAAAAAAACACAAAAAACACAAAACAAAAAACAAACTAACAACCTATTAAAACACCAAAAAAACACAACATAAAAACAAAAAACATAAAAAAAATCAAATCTAATACTAAACATACTACCAACACACAAAACATAACTACCTACCACACACAATTCCTAACACATACAACCAAAAAAAAAACTATCATAAACAAAAAAACCTTATCTCACTCAATACTAAACAAATTTACCAACTCAAAAAACAACATCGCAAAAACTACTCTAACATAACACACAACAACAACTAAACCTCCACACTTTTTATCCCTTCTTCCTTCATATCTCCCTTTTTTCCTTTTCCCTTAATCCCTATCTCTCCTTCCTAATTCTCTTCTCTCTCTTCTCCACAATCAACAACAACAAACATCACAACCTCACACTCTTCCTTAAATTACACTCAACTACAAATCCTCTCACACCCTTCCCTAAACATTTAAAAAACCTCACTACCTTAAAACTATTCCCTTCCCAACCTAATCTTCAAACCTCTAACATCTCTCTTTACTTCTTATCTCACCTTCAACTAATCCCCTATCTCCTTCTTAAACATTAACCAATTAAACCACAACCTACAAATACACAATACCCATAATCACATCACTTTCATATATCAAAACCTAATCCACCTCCACAAAAATAAACACACATCACTCAAAAAAACAAAAAACAATAACTTCAACAAACCTACTACAACAATCCACACCATAACACACACAAACAACAAAAATCCAACTAATTACAACACACTACTCCAAAATCAAAAAACTAAAATATACACTCTCAAATTCAAAACTCCCTCTTATTATCCCTCCTCTCTACCTACAAATCTCCTCTCTCTTCTTATTTCCACTTTTTCCTAATCACTTACCTTTTCTCTCTCACTCCTTCCATATCCCAACATATAATCAACCGATATCCTCCTTTCAAATCTCATTTCTTCCTTATCCTCTTCT
>NC_061825.1:2116099-2118599 GCF_019202785.1 Penaeus chinensis
CCAGTCATCCTCTATCGCCACTCGCTTCACGGATCTCGCGTAAAGGGATAACCTGCGCCATAAATACTCGCAAATGCTCCCGGTAGTTGGAGAGACGTGACGTGACAGTCCCCCCCCCCCCCCCTCCCGCGGCAGACCGGGCGAAACTCCGCCGGTACTGCGTCAAGAATACCATTAAGACATGATTCGAAGGTCATTGTGTAGTGATGCAACGTAGCGAAGAAGAGGAGGGAAGGAGGGATTTGAGAGGAAGAGGAGGGAGGGAGAGAAGGAAGGAAGGAAGGAAGGATTTGAGAGAGAGGGAGGGAGGGAGGGAGGGAGGGAGGGAGGGAGGGAGGGAGGGAGGGAGGGAAGGGGAGAGTACGAAGGAGAGGAGGGAGAGGAAGGAGGGGAGGGAGGGAGGGAGGGAGGGAGGGAGAGGAGGGAGGGAATTAGAGGGAAGGGGAGGAGAGGAGGGAAGGGAGGTTAGGGGAGGGGATGGGAGGGAGGGGAGGTTAGGGGAGGGGATGGGAGGGAGGGGAGGTTAGGGGAGGGGAGAGGAGGGAAGGAGAGGAGGTGGGTAGGGGAGGGAAGGAGGTAGAAGAGGGAGGGGATCAGAGGGGAGAGGAGGGAGGGGAGAGGAGGGAGAGGAGGGATTTGAGAGGAAAAGGAGGGGAGGGGAGGGGAGAGTAGGGAAGAGAGGAGGGAGAGGAAGGAGGGGAGGTGGGTGGGGAGAATAGTGGGGAGGAGGGAGGAGGGGTGGAAGCAAGGAGGGATTTGAGAAGGAGAGGGAAGGAGGGAAAGAGAGAGGGGAGGAAGAAGGAGTATGGGGTAGGGGGAGTGAGGGAGAGAAAGGGGTAAGGGGGAGGGAAGGGGGAGGAAGAAGGAGGAAGGGTGGGTGAGGGGAGGAGAGGGGAGAGGGGAAGGATATTTGTGGAAGAGAGAGAAAGAGAGAGTGAGTGGTTGGGTGGATGGATGGATGGATGGATGGATGGATAGATGGATAGATGGATGGATGGATGGATGGATGGATGGATGGATGGATGGATGGATGGATGGATGGATAGATAGATGGATGGATGGATGGATGGATGGATGGATGGATGGATGGATAGATAGATAGATAGATAGATAGATAGATAGATAGATGGATGGATGGATGGATGGATGGATAGATGGATAGATGGATGAATGGATGGATGGATGGATGGATGGATGGATGGATGGATGGATGGATGGATGGATGGATGGATGGATGGATGGATGGATGGATGGATGGAAGGGAGGGAGGGAGGGAGGGAGGGAGGGAGGGAGGGAGGGAGGGAGGGAGGGAGGGAGGAAGGAATGAAGGAAGGAAGGATGGATGGAGATATAGATAGATAAATGAATATGGAGGGAGAGATAGATTGACAGAGTGACAGAGTGATAGAGATTGAGAAAGAAAGATTCGAGTCATCTTTTAGACATAGTTGAGGTCACGTGACTAAATAACACACGAAGAAAGGAATAGAAAGGAGGAGGAAGGAAAAGGGAGGATAACGAAGGAATAGGAGATAAAGGAAAGAATAAAGATGGTAGGAAAGGATATACGGGAATGAAGTGCAGGGGATGATGATGATGATGATGATGATGATGATGATGATGATGGTAATGATGATAATGATAATGATAATAATAATAATAATAATAATAATAATAATAATAATGAAGATAATAAAGATGATGGAAAGGATGAACACGAATGAAAGGGATAAGAAGAAATACGGAGGAAAGGAAAACCTAAGAAAAAAGAAAGAATAAAGGTGTTAGAAAGAATGAAAGGAAAGGAGAAACAAGGAAAGAAGATAAAGAAACGAAGACAGTAAACGATAAAGAATAAACGAAGAAAAGGAGAAGGAATAAAGGAAGAAAGGGAGAGAAGATGAAAAAATAACGAATAAATATGGTAGAAAGGACACGCGAATTGAGGAGCGGGGGGGGGGGGGGCACGTGGCACCTGACCAGAACGTTTCAAAATCTAACCCAGTCTATACCGGGGCCTCGTGCTTTTACCACACGCAACACTCAATTCAATATCACTTCATTTTCCACAGTATGATGGTATCTGTGGTATTCCATTTTATTTCTTTACGATTCTCACATTTTTTTTTTGGGTGAAGAATTAACTTACGTCACAGGTTAAATGTTAAGGTAAAAATGTATGTAAGTTTGCCATTCTGCCATTTTTTTTTTTTTTTTTTCGTGACGTCGTTAGGAAGGAAGAAAAGGAAGTAAGGAGGAAAAAAAGCGTGATATGGGTTTAAATGATAAGATATGTGGATAAATAGATAGATAAAGAAAGGTGAATAGATAAATAGATATATAGATAGAGAGATAGGGAAATAGACGGATAGGGAAATAAACAGTTTATTAAGTTTGAGTTTATTGACAGAGAAAGAGAGAAAGAGAGAGAGAGAGAGAGAGAGAGAGAGAGAGAGAGAGAGAGAGAGAGAGAGAGAGAGAGAGAGAGAGAGAGAGAGAG
>NC_061825.1:2123599-2126099 GCF_019202785.1 Penaeus chinensis
TTTTCCTCTCGGTATAATTTCTTCATTATCCTAATCCTTCCCCTCATAATACTCTCTTCACCATCCTAACCACTTTTTTCACAATCCTCACTCCACTATCTTACCTTCACAATCCTTTCCTCATCATCGTCCTCCCCCCTTCACCATCACTCCCTCCTCTTCCTCCTCCTGCTCCTCCCTTCACCATTATTCCCTCACTATCCTCCTCCTCCCTTCACCATCACTCCCTCACCATCCCCCCTTCACCATCCTCCTCCCCCCTTCATCATCATTTCCTCCTCCTCCTCCTCCCTTCACCATCACTCCCTCACCATCCCCCCTTCACCATCCTCCTCCTCCCTTCACCATCACTCCCTCACCATCCCCCCTTCACCATCCTCCTCCTCCCTTCACCATCACTCCCTCACCATCCCCCCTTCACCATCCTCCTCCTCCCTTCACCATCACTCCCTCACCATCCCCCCTTCACCATCCTCCTCCTCCCTTCACCATCACTCCCTCACCATCCCCCCTTCACCATCCTCCTCCTCTCTTCACCATCTTCATCATTATTCCCTCTACCTTTCCCTCACCCATTCTTTCTTTCGGTCTTCAGAATTCCCCTGACGACGCCTTTCGCTTCACATTAATGAGCCAAATTGTTAGTGTTATTATTATGACCATTGTTGTTGTTGTTAATTTTTTAATTGTTATTATCATTATTGTTATTATGATTATCATCATGATTAATATTGTTATTGTTATTATTTTTATCATTATTATTTGTATTGGTATTAAGATTGTCAAGATGATACTGTAATATCAATAACCATTATCAATATATGTTTCAGTATAATCAATATATTACTTTTGTCCCACCATACTTATTATCATCATATCGAGACTATAGTGAAACCATAAACGCCAATGCATTGTTTTTCATCGTTCATCTTCTATTTATCGAGAGAACTTTAATTATGATTGCCGATTATAAGCGAGAGTTAAAGATTTTATTAATATTTGCAGGCATTATGTAAACGCACTTGCTGAGAAACAAATCGGAGAGCAAAGAAAGTTTATATAAAATTTATCAGTTTATGATTCTTGGCATAAATTGATACTACTACTACTACTACTACTACTACTAACAATAATAATAATAATAATTATTATTTTTATTATAATTATTATCATTATTTTTGGGGTGAGGGGGGTGTTCGGGGAAGGTGCTGGGAAGGTGGTAAAATTGGTCAATATCCAAAAACATGAATTTTAAAATCCTTATTCAAAATGTCTTAAAATTGATTTACAAATGGACCAAATTGCATTCTTATTTTGGATTTCTGGTTTTAATTTTGTGAAATCACCTATCATCAAATTAATTATATGATGAATTTGAAAAAAAGCATAGTGTATCACTCTCTATTCACCTGAATGAATGGCAACAGCTTGATTATAACTGTCACCATCTTAGATTAAAAGGGTTTGCATTTAAAATTGACAAATTGATGAGGATAATAATGTCTCCTTTCATCAGTACAGTTAGCTCAATAAATCATGGAACTTTATCACACATTTATCTAAGTAAATGTGTCAATTAATTTACTTGTATATAGAAGAACTATTTCCTCCCAACGACGCAGCAACTTTATTAAGAAAAAATAGAGAGAAAAAAAAGTCAGGCAGAGGGATATATATATCTACATCTGTTCCAACTGTATTATGGTTATAATACACACACTCACACACACACACACACACACACACACACACACACACATATACATATAAGTAATTAACTTTCGATTTTACATCCAGAATTACCGACGACCTTTTCCGCAAGAGATTAATAAAAACACCCAACAGGTTTAAACGATAATAAACTAAACGAAATATTTAAAATCTCCGTCCTTCTCCGATCTTCTGAGGGAGGCTGCTGGATCTTATCTCCTTCATCTGCGCGAGTCTGGCATCCGACCGAACGAAGCTGCGGGCAGAGGAACGAAAAAAATCATAATTACTCGTCCCTCTTAGTTCACATTTAGATAAAAAAAAGTTCAGGAAGTTTGTGAACAGGATATTTGTGTCTTGTGTTTTTTTCATTTTTTTTTCTTTTTCGTTTTTTATCCATTGTTGTTTATTTATTTATTTATTTGTTTTTTATTTCTTCTGGATTTTCTCTTCGTTTTGTTTTTTTATGTCAATCTGTTTATCTTTTCTTCTCATACCGTCCTTATTTCCTGTTCTTCTTTTGTGTTATTATTCTACTTCTTCTTCGTCCTTTTATTTCTTTCATTTACTTCCATTTTCTCTTCTACTTCGTTCCAATTTTTATTTATTTCTTTCTCTCTTCAATTTGTTCTTCTCCATTTTCTTCCTTGTCCATCTATCTCTTTCTCTTCCGTTTCCAGTTTATGATCCTCTAACATTTCCCCTCCTTCTATCTCTTCTTCCTTATCCCCGTCCTTCTCATCTTTATTTCCTTTCCTCTTCGCCTCCTCCTTTCTTCCTTTCTTCCAGA
>NC_061825.1:2141099-2143599 GCF_019202785.1 Penaeus chinensis
GTTTGAATTACGATTGTGAAGAAAGAAAGAGAAAAATGGAGCGAAGGAATGAGAAATAGCAATAAATAAAATAAATAAATAAATAAATGAATATATAAATAAATAAAATAGATCAAGTTTGAATTACGATTGTGAAGAAAGAAAGAGAAAAATGGAGCGAAGGAATGAGAAATAGCAATAAATAAAATAAATAAATAAATAAATGAATATATAAATAAATAAAATAGATCAAGTTTGAATTACGATTGTGAAGAAAGAAAGAGAAAAATGGAGCGAAGGAATGAGAAATAGCAATAAATAAAATAAATAAATAAATAAATAAATAAATGAATAAATAAAATAGATCCAGTTTGAATTACGATTGTGAAGAAAGAAAGAGAAAAATGGAGCGAATGAATGAGAAATAGCAATAAATGAATAAATAAATAAATAAATAAATAAATAAAATAGATCAAGTTTGAATTACGATTGTGAAGATAGAAAGAGAAAAATGGAGCGAAGGAATGAGAAATAGCAATAAATAAAATAAATAAATAAATAAATGAATAAATAAATAAATAAAATAGATCAAGTTTGAATTACGATTGTGAAGAAAGAAAGAGAAAAGAGAAAAATGGAGCGAATGAATGAGAAATAGCAATAAATAAATAAATAAATAAATAAATAAATGAATAAATAAAATAGATCCAGTTTGAATTACGATTGTGAAGAAAGAAATAGAAAAATGGAGCGAATGAATGAGAAATAGCAATAAATAAAATAAATAAATACATAAATGAATAAATAAATAAATAAAATAGATCAAGTTTGAATTACGATTGTGAAGAAAGAAAGAGAAAAATGGAGCGAAAGAATGAGAAATAGCAATAAATAAATAAATAAATAAATAAATAAATAAATAAATAGATAAATAAATAAAATATATAAAGTTTGATTTACGATTGTGAAGAAAGAAATAGAAAAATGGAGCGAATGAATGAGAAATAGCAATAAATAAATAAATAAATAAATAAATAAATAAATAAATAGATAAATAAATAAAATATATAAAGTTTGATTTACGATTGTGAAGAAAGAAAGAGAAAAATGGAGCGAATGAATGAGAAATAGCAATAAATAAATAAATAAATAAATAAATAAATAAATAAATAAATAGATAAATAAATAAAATATATAAAGTTTGATTTACGATTGTGAAGAAAGAAAGAGAAAAATGGAGCGAATGAATGAGAAATAGCAATAAATAAATAAATAAATAAATAAATAAATAAATAAATAGATAAATAAATAAAATATATAAAGTTTGAATTACGATTGTGAAGAAAGAAAGAGAAAAATTGAGCGAATGAACGAGAAATAGCAATGAATAAACAAATAAATAAATAGATAAATAAATTAAATAATAAATGAATTAAATAGATAAAATGCATAATGATATGAAGAAGAAAAAGAAGATTCATGATAGTAACGAAAACAAGATATAAAAAGACGACTGAAGATCAACAAATAAACGACAATAAAAAACGTACATAACCGACAAAGAAAAGAAAGACTGATAAAAGAAAGGCGAAGCAATCCTAGCACAGTCGAACCTTAGGCTTCGGAATTAAGTTTTAACCAGCATTCACCCATCCCATCTGCATCACGTTAAGCTTGATGACATCAACCAAGATACACACATCGGTACCAGCAGAGTCACATGCCAAGACACGCGACAGAGCTTACGTTGATACCAAGGCGGCTATACTTCGAGGAGGTAATTAAGGCCATTTTCCTAATGGCTCGAATACTGAGATTCCTTGTCCGCTTGTCCGGGAATTGGAGAAAAGGAAGCGGCAAAAATATAATGAATGGTGCGCTCTTTCCAAGCCGCACAGCTGGTGTAGGTGCATCGCGACGTTCCCAAGTTTGAAGGAAACTATGAACGAGAAAGTCATCGACTTACGAACACTCGTTTCTATCAGAATCGTGTAGTCGTCAATCCCGCTAGAGATTACGGACGCGAATTCAAATATCAAAACAACATAGCAACATAGGAGACAGCATGGCGGCAGATCGAGATACTTCTGCTTCTCCCGCTATGAGGTAGCTAAAAGAATCCTAAATGTCCCCATGAATAATTTACAAGGCGGCATAGCGACGGATTAAGAGGAACGGCCTGTGGATTCTTTAAGAACAATAACCGCAGTTTAATTGGAGATAAAACAAGATTAAGAGCAGTGACCACGTACCGTCTGGAGAAGCAACATTGGCGTCTTCACACATGAAAGAGGAGGAGGAGGGGGGAGGGGGAGTAGGAGGAGGAAGAGGAGGGGGAGGGGGAGGAGGAGGAAAAGGAGGAGGAGGAGGAGGAGGAGGAGGAGGAGGAGGAGGAGGAGGAGGGGGACGAGGAGAAGTAGGAGTAGGAGGAAGAGGAGGAGGAGGAGGGGGGGGGAGGAGAAGGAGGAGGAGGAGGAGGAGGGGGGGCGGGGAGGAGAAGGAGGAGGGGGAGGAGGAGGGG
>NC_061825.1:2148599-2151099 GCF_019202785.1 Penaeus chinensis
GAGAGAGAGAGAGAGAGAGAGAGAGAGAGTCTGAAAGAGAGAGAGAAAGAGAGAAAGAGAAAAAGAAAGAGAAAGAGAAAGAGGAAGAGAGAGAGAGAGAGAGAGAGAGAGAGAGAGAGAGAGAGAGAGAGAGTAAGAGAGAGAGAGAGAGAGAGAGAGAGAGAGAGAGAGAAAGAGAAAGAAAGAGAGAGAGAGAAAGGACTTCAAGACGCAAAAATTGTAAGTACGGATAGTAATTGTAAGTGATACTTGTGCTGTCGACTCCAAAGTTTATTACACTTACGACACTGAGAAGCATATTGACACTCGCGATTGTGTTGTTAGTGATATATCTAGACTCACCCTTCTAATAGTATGGAAACTAGTGGCAATGATAATTATATCGCTGGTAAACATAATCATCAGCACTGTAAGAATAGTTATGATACTAATGACAATAATGATAACGATGATGGGAATGATAACAATAATAATGATAATTGCAAGGGTTTGTATAAAAAATTATGATAGTGTCAGTGATCATCATATTTAAAAAAAGAAAAAGCAGAGAAAGAACGACAAAAATAATAATAATAATGATAATAAAACCTAAATTGGAATCTTTAAAAGGCGTTTGTTTTGGCCAGATGTCTAGTTGATGCAATCTTTCAACATCAACCATGGACAGCAATATTATTATGCTAGTGATGACAATGCCAATAGCCAGTAATAATGACTTGAAGACTTGCAATTATAATTCCACTGCAACTGACACCTCTTCTTGTATTCAATTTCCCTGTTATTGATACTTTTGCCTCTCCCACTTTTAATACGATCCAAATTTATCAAATCATCCATATCGTTATTATTTTACTTTACATAATCACTAGTTATAGAAGAACAGACCTGAAAAGTGAAAAGGAGACCGGATGTTCTGTGTTCTAGGCCTACCTACTACGTGTGTTATGGCGTCGAGTGAAAACAATATGATTGGGAAACAATCGATTTAAAGGGACAGCTAAACAACTCATGTGCTTGTAACGCCTGTTGTCGTGTGTGTGTGTGTGCAAGTGAGTGTGTTTTGTGTGTGTTTGTGTGATTGTGTTTTTGTTAGTGTGATTGGTTGATTGTGGGTGTGTTTGTATGTGTGTTTGTGTGTGTGTGTGTGTGTGTGTGTGTGTGTGTGTGTGTGTGTGTGTGTGTGTGTGCGCGCGCGTGTGTGTATATGTATGTGCATGTGTGTGTGTATGTATATGTGTACTTATCGTCAGCTGATTCTAACCTTGAAATTTGACTTGAAATGATTTCCTTGATTAAGCCATCCAATATGTCGCTTTTGTCAAGTAATATATCCTATGTTTCTTAATATTCCTGTTGCGTTGCCTATGATGTTACCTAATACGCCTGACTTATTAGCTAATATGCCTGTTGTGTTATCGTACAGGTTATGTAACTACATCCATGATAAAAAGCCATTGACAAAGAGAAGATTTTTGAGTATTCAAAATCAGTAGTATTACCTGTGTGTACCATAGACTCTTATAGTATAAAAGGGAGATCAATATATATATTTATATATATATTTATATATATATATATAGAGAGAGAGAGAGAGAAAAAGAGAAAGAGAAAGAGAGAAAGAGAGAAAGAGAGAAAGAGAGAGAGAGAAAAAAAAAGAGAAAGAGAAAGAGAAAGAGAGAGAGAGAGAGAGAGAGAGAGAGAGAGAGAGAAAGAGAGAGAGAGAGAGAGAGAGAGAGAGAGATAAAGAAAGAGAAAGAGAAAGAGAGAGAGAAAGAGAGAGAGAAAGAAAGAGAAAGAGAAAGAGAAAGAGAAAGAGCGAAAGAGAGAGAGAGAGAGAAAAAAAGAGAAAGAGAAAGAGAAAGAGAGAGAGAGAGAGAAAGAAAGAGAAAGAGAGAGAGAGAGAGAGAGAGAGAGAGAGAAAGAGAGAGAGAGAGAGAGAGAGAGAGAGAGAGAGAGAGAGAGAGAGAGAGAGAGAGAGAGAGATAAAGAGAGTATGAGAGCAAAATTAAAAATTCAGAGATAGTGAGAGAAAGAGGGGAATAAGGAGGGAGCTAGAGACAGAAAGAAAAATGAATAGAGGAAAAGAAAAAGAGAAATAAAGAGAAAATGAGAGAAAGCGAGACATAAAGAGTCCATCCGAAAAACGATGCTAAAGAGAGACATAAAGAGAACATGAAAAAAACATCGACAACAAAAGGAAATACAGTGAGAGTGAGAGAAAGAGAGAATTAAAGGGAGAAAGAGAGAAATACAGAGAGAATGAGAGAAAGAGAGAAATAAATAAAGAAAGAGAGAAATGGAGAGAGATTGAGAGAGAGAGATAAAGAGAGACAGAAAGAGAGAAATAAAGAGACCGAAAGAGAGAAAGAGAGAGAAAAAAAGAGAGAGAGAAAGAGAGAAATAAAGAGAGAGTGGGAGAAAGAAGCGAATAAAGATAGAGAAATCGACAAATCAAGAAAAGAAAGGCAGACAGCTCCAGGACTGAGCATACCCGATTACC
>NC_061825.1:2166099-2168095 GCF_019202785.1 Penaeus chinensis
AAGAGAAGAAGAGAAAGAAGGAAGAGAAGAAGAGCAGATAATAATTACGAAGAGACAAAGAAGAGGATAAGCTAGAGAAAGAAGAAGAGAAGAGAAGAAGGAACAGAAGAAGAGAAGAAGGAACAGAAGTAAGAGTAATGAAAAAAAAAATATGAAACGACGGAGAGGAAAAGGGGGAAGATAAAGATAAGGTAGATTAATACGAAAAAGAAAAGAAAACGGAGGTGGAGGAAAATGAGGGAAATGGGGTAGAGGATAGAAAAAAAAGGGAAGAGGAAAAAGGCCAAAAATCAGGAACGAGAAAGAGGTGAAAAAAGGACAAGGAAGAGAAATACGAAACGCGGGAGAGGAGAAAAATAGTGAGGACGTCAAGAAAAAAAATAAAAAAAAAATGGGAAGAGGAGGAGGAGGAATAAGAGACGAAAAAAAGAAAAAGAAAAAAAAAATTGAGGAAGAAGCTAGGCATAGGCGTAAGAGAGAGATAAGAGAGATAAAACGATCTTATTTTTTTGTTTTTTTTTTAACTTTTCTTCTTCCAAAAATACATCGAAGAGAAAAACAGATATTTAAAATAACCATTGTATTCCATTCCTCTCGCGAACGCCGGTGCCAGAGATGCCGGGCGGGCGGGCGTGACGAGGGGCGTGACAGTGCCAACCCCAACGAGTGTGCCACAGCGGTCAGGGCCATCGGTCCATCTCGACGCCACCCCCCCCCCCTCCTCCTCCTCCTTTCCCTGCTCCTCCTATCTCCCTCCTTCCCCTCTACCTCCTCCCCCCTCTTTCCCCTCTACCTCCTCCCCCCTAACTCCCCCTCCTCCCCTCTCCTCCCCCTCTACCTCCGATCTCCCTCCTTCCCCTGCCCCTCCTGTCTCCCTCCTTCCCTTCCCCCTCTTACCCCCCTCTTTCCCCTCCCCCTCCTATCTCCCTCCTTCCCCTCCCCCTCCTACCCCCTCCCCCCCCCCCTCTCCGACGGTCGTTGCGGCGCTGCGTGGTGGGCGACGCGGTATGTCGGTCAGGCGAACACGGGAAGAAAGAGAGGAAGAGAAGGAAGAGGAGGAAGAGGAGATAGGGAAGGAGGAGGAGGGGGAGGGGTAGGGGGGGAAGAGGAGGAGGGATAAAGAAGGAAAAGAGGAAATTCAGGAGGAGGACGAGGGGAGGAATAGAGGGAAGGAGGAGAAGGAAGTAGAGGAGATGGAGGAGAAAGGAGGAGGAAGTATAAAGAGAAGGAGAGGGAGGAGGAGAATGATAATGAAGAAGGAGAAGCAAAACAGAGAGAAAGAGGGGGGGGATCAGTGGAAGATGATGATGGTAACGAAGGAGGAGGAAGATCTGGGGAAGAGAGAGTGTGGGAAGAAGAAGGAGAAGGAAGAAGAAAAGGAATAGGAGGAAGAAGAAAAGGAATAGGAGGAAGAAGAGGAGGAGGAAGAGCTAAGGATGAGACTGACTGTTATGGAGAGAAAGTATAACAGACGAAACACAAAGAGCAAAATACTTACACACGCGTGCTTAAACTGGGTACACACACACACACACACACACAGACATGCGCACTTACACACGCACCCCACTCTCGAAAAGGGGGAAAAACAAAAATCACGCGTTGCTCAAAAAAGGCCAAAAAACAAACAGCAAGACATCACCCTAGCACCAAAAGCAAAAATACCTTCCCAGAAAATAAAACAACAACAAAACATCGCCTTTGACAACCGTAAGAAAAAGAAAATGGACAAAAACAAAAACAAAAGCGCAGCGCCCCTCCCCTCCCCCATCGGACCGGCGCGAAAAAATGTCCCCCCCGTGACCCACATATCTGGAGGTGGACCTTCTGGTTTGTTGCCGCTCGAAATTCGCGACTTGAAATACCTCCACGGACTTTTAATGCTCGCCGCGACATTAATTTATCCACGTGTTGAGCCGAAACCGAAATGCTGAATCCCAGTTTTCTAGCCTCGATTTTTTTTTTTTTTTTTTTTAACATCCGAGCCCAAAATTGA
>NC_061825.1:2168195-2170695 GCF_019202785.1 Penaeus chinensis
CCACAACCCCCCCCCCCTGCCACCTCTGTTCCTCGATCTTTACCTCTTTGTACTTCCTTTGGCCCTGCTCTCTTTTTATCTTTCTTTCTCTTCTCTTCTCTCTCTCTCTCTCTCTCTCTATCTCTCTCTCTCTCTCTCTCTCTCTCTCTCTCTCTCTCTCTCTCTCTCTCTCTCTCTCTCTCTCTCTCCCCCTCTCTCTCTTTCTCTCTCTTCTTTCTTTGTCTTTCTTCCTCCACCCCCCCTCTCTCGCGCTCTCTTTTCTTTCTTTCTCTTTCTTTCTCTTCTCTTCTCTTTCTATTTTGTTTCTCTTTGTTCATTATATTTAGCTCTATTGTTCATGCTCCTCCATTGTTTTTTTTTTCCCATTCCCCTCCTCCCACCTTTCTTTTTATCTAATTTTTGTTCTCACATTTTTTTAATCCTATTTTACTCCCCACCCTTTCTCTCTCTCTCTCTATTCCCTCTTCCTCTCTCCCTCCTTCCTTCCCTCGTTCCCTCCCCCTCTTTCCTTTTCTCTCTCGCTCCCTCTTCCTCTCTTCCTTGCCCTCTCGTTTGCTCCCTCATTTCCCATTCCTTTCTCTCTCTATTCCCTCCTCGTCTCTCCTTCTCTTCCTCCCTCGTCCCCACTCTCCGTCCCTTTCTCTCCCTTCGCCCGCTCCCCTCTCTCTCTATTCTCTTTCTTTCTCCCTCCCTTTCTACCTCGTCCCCCCTTCCTCCCCTTTCTCTCCCTTCTTCCCTCATTCTCTTACTCGGTCTCGCCCTCTTGCTCTCCCTTCCTCTCCTCATCCTTCCCTCTCTCTCTCTTCCCCTCATCCTTTCCTTCTATCTCTCTTCCCCTCCCTTCCTCCCCTCATCCTTCTCTCTCCCTCTTTCTCTCTTCCCTTATCCTTTCCCTCTCTCTCCCTCTCTCTCTCCTTCCCCTCATCCTTTCCCTCTCTCTCCCTCTTTCTCTCCTTCCCCTCACCTCTTTCCCTCCCTCTCTCTCTCTCTCTCTCTCTCTCTCTCTCTCTCTCTCTCTCTCTCTCTCTCTCTCTCTCTCTCTCTCTCTCTCTCTCTCTCTCTCTCTCTCTCTCTCTCTCTCCTCCCCTCATCCTTTCCATCTCTCCCATTCTTTCCTCCCACCATGCTTTCCCTCTTCTCCTCCCTTCATCCTTCCCCTCTCTCTCTCCCTCTTCCCCTCCCATCCCCCCCTCCTTCCCTCCCTTGGCTCCCGCTCCCTTCCCTCCCTCTGCAATGCTCCGGATGAGAAGACGTAAATATTTCATGTATCTCCCCTCAGAAGTAGGTCAGCCCGGCTTCACAGGGACCAGTCCAATACCCCCTTATACCAAGGCATCGTTGCTATACATATATCAACTGCGATATGAGTATGAAAAGTAAACATACACACAAGAGAGAGGGAGTGAGGAAGGTGGGAGGATGAGAGGGAGAAAGAGAGAGAAAAAATAGCAATTAGCGACGGTTGAAGTGTGACAAATTACTTGTCCCCATAGCGTCTCCTCTCTCACTTTTTTTCCTTTTCTTTTCTCTCTCTCTCTCCCTCTCTGTCTCTGCTTTTTTAATGTATTTTCTATTCTTCTCTCTCTCTCTCTTCTCTTCTTTTCTCTCTCTCTCTCTCTCTGTCTCCTTTTTTTAAGTATTTTCTATTCTTCTTTCTCTCTCTCTTCTCTTCTCATCTCTTCTCTTCTCTTCTCTTCTCTTCTCTTCTCTCTTCTCTTCTCTTCTCTTCTCTCTCTCTCTCTCTCTCTCTCTCTCTCTCTCTCTCTCTGTCTCTCTCTCTCTCTCTCTCTCTCTTCTTTTTTTTGAGACAGCTGGGGAAAGACAAAGTAATTTACTGAAGAGAATTTATGGTATTTCAGGCTATGTCAGTAGATAGGAATCCATCCATAACTACCATCTAGACATAACTGAAAGATATAATTATCACCTTGTCCATTAATTAGCAAGTACGCCTATTTAAATTATTATCTAAGCTTACTTATCGCGGCCGAAAATTAACATCTAAAAGGAAGCAGTACAAAAAATAAATTTAAAATCATCTTAAAAAAGAAAGAAAGAAAAAATTCATACATTGTGATAGAGGTAGTGGACAACACTGTTGCATTCTTATCATGCATTCGTGCAACTGAATCGTATCGAATGACGCTTAGAAAAGAAGAAAATAAAATATAAAAGAAGATTATTGAACTAGAAGAAGATGATGAAGAAGAGGAAGAAGGAAAAGAAAAAGAAAAAGTAGTGATTGAAATAGAAGTAGAATGCAACAAAAAAAACAAAAATGAAAATGAAAATAAAAATTAAAAGAAAGAGAAAAAAAAGTAGAGGCAGTAGGAGAAAATGATGAAAAAAAAATGAGAATGAAGAAGTAGAAGCCAAAAACGATGACGAAGAAGAAAAAAATAAGAAAATAAGAAATCAAAATAAAAACACTTTCTTGTCAGATGTTTCGCCACGTGACAAGGCAGTGGAGGGGGAGGCCATGGGGGAGGGGGGAGAGGGG
>NC_061825.1:2175695-2180695 GCF_019202785.1 Penaeus chinensis
CCCCCTTACTCATCAGCATGACCCTACTACTCCCAGCATCATTCTCCGACACGCCTGCTCCTATGGCACGCGCAGTATACGTCCACCTGTCTGGCGCAGGTGAGCATGAATCACACTGCGGGGGAAATACACGTGACCGTTAATTTAGATGTATTTCTCGGAATATGTTCATAGCATACATGTACAGATATTTGTGCTAAAGGTGCAACTGTGCGTGCGTGTGTCTATACATAGGTGAATATGCAGGTGCATTTGCTCATAAATCTTTTTTCACCGACGCATGCATATGTACACACACACACACACACACACACACACACACACACACACACACACACACACACACACACACACACACACACACATACACACATACATACATACACACATACACACACACACACACACACACACACACACACACACACACACACACACACACACACACACACACACACACACATATATATATATATATATATAGATATATATATAGATAGATAGATAGATAGATAGATAGATAGACAGATATTATATATATATATATATATATATATATATATATATATATATATAATGTACAAGTATATGGTATATGAGGAGAATAGTTGTCCTGGTTAAGAGCAATACAGATGATAGCGAGATATCATAAATTTCACCTGACAACTGCCTTACATCATAGCATGTTCACCTACACGTATATCCCCTTCCACATCCCACGAACCTACATACGACTATTTACATGCTATGCTATACTTAGGAACATTTGATAAATGTTTTTTTTTTTTTGTGTATATGTTTTTAAATATCCTGCATGTCTTTTATCAACTTGTCAGCCAAAAAATCAGTATGTTCACACACACAAACAAAGACAAACACACACACACACACACACACACACACACACACACACACACACACACACACACAGACAGATAGAGAGAGAGAGAGAGAGAGAGAGAGAGAGAGAGAGAGAGAGAGAGAGAGAGAGAGAGAGAGAGAGAGAGAGAGAGAGAGAGAGAGAGAGAGAGAGAGAGGGAGAGAGAGAGAGACAGAGACAGAGATAGATAGATAGATAGATAGATAGATAGATAGATAGATAGATAGCTATACGCATGTGCTTATATACAGGCACACGTTTCATCCCAACGTTTAGAAGATCTCAGTGTACCCTGTCTTTCCTATATCACCTTAACAAATTCAAAAGCCAGCAAAATCCTTGCCACTATCTCTTTTTTTCATTTTCCTCATCTACACTCACCTCCTTACACACTCACGCGCGTATAAACATACACGCATAATCATGTATCACACGCAAAAATGTGACCTCCCCTCCTGACCTCCAGTTTCTCATTCTAGAGCTAAATACACACACGTGATGGGAGGCTGTGTTGACGTGCACATGCTCGCAATATCACGTCTACAACTTCTCTCTCTCCCACGCCCATTGCTTATACCCTTTTCCCCTCCTACTTCTATTCCCCATGCCCCCCCCCTCCTTTTCCCTCTCTCCATACCCCTCCTCCTCCTTTTCCCTCTCCTCATGCCCCTCCCTCTCCTACCTCTCACTTACCTCGTTATAACACATCCCCCCACTATTCCCACCTCCTTTTCTCCCTCCTGCCTCCTACTCCTTTTCCCTTCCCATTGCACTGCCCCCCTCTTCCACCCACCCCACTTACTCATCACCCCCGTCACCTCCCTCAACCTCCCCCTCCCCTCCCCCTCCCCCTCCCCCTCCCCCTCCCCCTCCCCCTCCCCCTCCCCCTCCCCCTCCCCCTCCCCCTCCCCTTCCCACTCCCCCACTGCCTCCACTCCCCCTCCCCCTCCCCACCTCCTCCTCTCTCCCTCCCACTCCCCCTCCCCCTCCACCTCCCCACTCCCCCTCTCCTAATTCTCCCTCTACCCCCTCCCTCTTAACCCCTACCCCCCACTTATAACCCCCCCCCCCGCCCACGCCCGAAAATATCGGTCAAGGTCAGCTTGGTTCGAATTCTGAAAAGGGTTAAATAGGGAAACAGGGAGGGGGAGGGAAGGGTAGGGGGGCGGGAGAGGAAGAAGGAGGGGGGGTAGGGAGAGGGAGAAGTAGGGGTGTAGGGAGAGGGAGAAGGAAGAGGGGTAGGGAGAGGGAGAAGGAAGGGGGTAGGGAGATAGAGAGGGAGGGGGAGAAGGAGAAAGAGAGAGAGAGGGAGAGGGAGAGGGAGGGGGAGAAGGAGAAAGAGAGAGAGAGAGAGAGGGAGAAGGAGAAAGAGGAGAGAGAGAGAAAGAAGAAGAGGGAGAGGGAGAGATAAAGGGAGAAGGAGAGGAAGAGGAAGAGGGAGAAAGAGAGGAAGTTAGGGGCAGGAAGATAGAGGGGGATAGGGGAGGAAGAGGAAGCTAGTAAATAGGATGGAGGAGGGGATAGGGGTTTGTATGAAAAGGGGGGGGAGGGGGGAGGGGGGAAGAGTAGATGGAGCAGTAAAAGGAAACGAAAAAAGGGGATAAGGGATGGAGAAGGGGAGATAAGATATCGGAGAGGAGAGAGAATAGCTAAGAGAAAAAGAGGAGAAAAGGGAGGAAAATGGAAGAAGGGGAGAAAAGAAGAGAAAAAGAAAAGACGAAGAACAGGGGAGGAGAAGGAATTAATAAGAATAGAACAGGAGAGGAAACGAAAAAAGGAGAAAGAGAGAGAAAAGAAAATGGAAGGAAAGGGAGAGAGAACAGCTAAGGGGAAGTAGGAAGTAGAAAGGATGAAAAACTGGGGACGAGAAGAAAGGAAGAAGAGTAGACCAGGAGAGGACAGAAAGAGGAGAAAGAGAGAGCACAGAAAAAGGAAGAAAAAATTCCGACCATCTTCCTTCCTATGATGTGTTTAGACGAGTCGACGCAAGGGCGGACGAGGGTGCGGACGGAGGGGCATGTTGGCAGAGCTTCCTGGGGCTCATATGACAGGCGGCGTCTTCTGTTTCCACATCCCCCTTTCCCCCTCTTTCTCTTCGCACTGATTTCCCCTTCCTTCTCCTCCTTCCCAACCCGACTCTCTTTCCCTCTCTTCCCCTTCTCCCAACCCTTTTCCCCTTCCTTCCTTTCCCCTTCCTTTCCCCTCTCTCCCTTTCCCATCCCTACCCTTCCTTCTCTCTCTCTCTTTCCCTTTCCCTTCCTTCTCTCTCTCTCTTTCCCCTTCTCTTTCTTCCCCCTCCTTTCCCCTCCTTTCCCCTCCTTTCCCATCCCTTCCCTTCCTTCTCTCCCTCTCCTTTCCCCTCCCTTCTCTTCCTCTCCTTCCCCTCCTTCCCCCTCCCCTCCCTTCCCCTTCCTCTCCCCTCCCTTCCCTCTCCTTCCCCTGCTTTCCCCATCCCTTCTCTTCCTTTCCTCCCCCTCCTTCCCCCTCCCCTCCCTTCCCACCCTCCCCACCCCTTTCCCCTCCCGAAAGAACATCCGCGAAAAATCCGAGCCTCAAGGCAAGTGATGTCCGTCCACACCAGAAGGGCGTCGGATTTTCTTTTCTTCGTCGACCTTCCTTGACCCTATTAACCTCGAAGTTTACCTGAAGGCGTCGAAGTGGCGGACTGCGGGAAAAGGGGGTAGTTTACATTATGGTCTTCCTGGTATTGATGGTGTGTCACTTGCTCTTTATTCATACACATTCTCGCACACAGATTTTGATACATTGTTTCACACGTATGGACTGACATATAAACATACAGACACACACAAACACAGACACACACACACACACACACACACACACACACACACACACACACACACACACACACACACACACACACACACACACACACACACATACACGCATTCAAACACACGTAGGCACACACACACACGTGCAAACACACACAAGGCGAAACTAGAATAAAATGACAAGGTAATCTTAACATCTACCTTTGTGGTAAAATACTTGTCCTTTAAGACGCCACCAGGACGAAATGACAAGAAACATCCTCCTCCCCCTCCTCCTCCTCAAAAAAAGAAAAGAAAAAAATATATATATATATACGTCAGTGTCAACCACCTAAGACGGGTGGTTGACACTGACAGGTCCCTCTCCTGTCAGTATTACTATTATTATTATTATTATTATTATTATTATTATTATTATTATTATTATTATTATCATTATCATAATTATTATTACCATTAGTATCATCAATATCATTATCATTATCATCTTTATCATTATCATTAACATCTTTATCATTATCATTACTATCATTATCACAATAAATGACATACATCGCAAAACACAACCATCTATTCATACCCTCTATCCTTTTTACACACGTTTTTTCTCCTATCTCACCATCACTGTATTGAAAGCAGGCCACCAGCGACTGTGCATGAGAAAAGCATTCAAAACTTCTCATGCTCAGTTAAGCATTTAAAAACAGACGTGAGGGTACAAATGCTAGCATAAGGTGGCAACCAAACGCCCACTGTGGCATGGATGATGATGCGGACTTTATAATATTGATAATGATAAGGATAATGATGGTATTCACATTAGTAATTATACTGCTATTAGTAATAATGATAGTAGCAATGGTGATGATGATAAGAATGTGAATAATGAGGATAATGATGGTGATAGCAATGATAAGCAGAAGAAGAAGAAAATAAGATGATAATGATGTTAATAATGATACTAAAATATGTTATTTTTTATCTTGCTAATGATTATGATTATGATGTTGATGATGATAATGATAACAATGATAATAATAATAACAATGGTAATGATAATAATAAGTATGAGGATAAAGGTAATAATGATAACGATAATGATAATTAAAATGAAAATAATAATGATAATGATGATAATAACAATAAGTGTAATACTCTTATTAATAATAGCGATGATGATGATGAAGGTGATAGTGGTAATGATAATAATGATAATAATAAAAATGACAATGAAAATAATAATAATAAAAGAGAGAGAGAGAGAGAGAGAGAGAGAGAGAGAGAGAGAGAGAGAGAGAGAGAGAGAGAGAGAGAGAGAGAAG
>NC_061825.1:2185695-2188195 GCF_019202785.1 Penaeus chinensis
TGTGAATCATTATTATTACCATCATCATTATTACCATTTTTACTATTATCATCGTTCATATTACCATCCCTATTATCGTTGTATTTTTTAAAATTGCTATCGTTATGTTTATTATTATGATAGGTGTAAATGTCATCATAATGGTTAATAATATCATCATCAGTATTATCACCATATCCTATTAGTACAGATAGACAGAACAGACAGACACATAGAGATTTGTGGAATTATTTATACTAAGCTTTATTGACTATGCTTTACCAGATATACCTTAATAGACATACTGTGTATAGGCATATTATACTATAGACATGCTATATACTTTAATAGACATACTTGCATAGACACACTTTAATAGACATACTTTAATAGACATACTTTAATAGACATACTAATAGACATACTTCAATGGACATAATAATAGACATACTTCAAAATACATATTTTAAAAGACATACTCGAACAGACATACTAATATACACACTTAGATATACTTTAATAGACATACTCTAATAGATATACTATGCTTTAATTGACAGAACAGACAGACACATAGAGATTTGTGGACTTATAGATACGAGATAGGTCTTGATCTAGAATTAGGTCATATTATACTTGAATATGTTTCCTGTGTTTTATTGCAGCTGAAAATGTCACGCGTGCAAAGCATGGACAACTCTTCACTAACTCTAAATAATTCAAGCAATACGGCTCATGACATTTCCTGTTGTAAATCTTCATATGATATTTACGTCCTTCATTTCATTTGTGATTTTCTTTTCTTTTTCTTTTTTTCTATGAATATCTGAGATATTTCCAACCACCCTCGAAAAAATGGAGATATTGCTGATAACGATTATCGTCACGAAGGGAAAAAAAATCTGATCTCATAAGCAATATCTTTGAATTTGTGAAGATTATTACCTTGACTTTATAATACCTTAGATTTTATGAACATCATTCTTCAGCCATAAAAAAGACAGAAATAGTGACAAAGAAAACCCATTCTACCAGAAAGAAAAAATGTATAAATGTATTTTTGTTTATACAGACGATCTTGCAAATGTGTTTCTTTCCTTCCATTTCATATTTGCAGATCAAGAAATTAAAAAAAAAAAAAAAAAAAATGAAAAAAAAATCTCCGGTTTCTGGTCCTTCGAAATTTCTTCCTGGATCTTGAGTGTCCTTGAAGAGGTTTTAATCGAAGGTTGAAGTGGTCGGCTTTTAAGAGAGAGAGAAAAAAAGGACAGGATTTTATATATATATTTTTATTCGTTTCACTATTTATTTGTATGTTGTAACTGTTGTTGTTTGTATGTGCTTATTTCTTTATTTTTTGCTGTCGGTCTGTTTAAGATTTTGCTTCATTATTTTTGTATATTAATTAGTCAGTCTATTCAAGACTTTACTTTTTAATTTATGTATGTTAATTAATTTACATACAACTCCTTTCTTTCATTCTTTCTTTGTATCATTCTATCCATTCATGTTTATTGGATATCAAATTCATTTACCTTAATGATTATTTTTAAACAAAGAAGTAGATGCATTTACTTCTATTTTTATCTTTTGCCTAAAATTTCTGATCTATATTCTTTTTCTTCTTTTTTTTTGGCGTCTTATCATTTATTTTTTTCTCTTCTACGTCATATCCGTTTATCAAAAAAAGAAAACAAGGAAAACAAAAAAAAATTTAAGCCACCTCGACTTACTTATTTGCACAAATAATCTATTACTCATTTTTGTAGAAAGGAAATCATTTTCTTTTCTCTCTTTTAAAACTCAAGTGCATTTTTTTAAAAGTAATTTTATAGCTTTTTAACCGGAAAATACAATTTTGGGGGTAATTGATAATAATAATCTATTTTGTATATATTATTATGATATATCTTATATATTTTTTCATAATTATCATATCATTATTATTTTTATTAGTATTAGTATCATTATTGTTATCATTTTATTATTCTTGTTGTTATTAACATTATTATTATCATTTTTATTATTCTTGTTGTTATTATCATTATCATACTATCCCTATTATTATGATTAGTATCATTATCATTGTTATTATCATAATTATTATTATAATTATTATTATTATTATTATTATCATCATCATCATTATTATTATCATTATCATCCCTATTACTATTATCATTATCACTATCATTATCATCATCACACTTTTTATCATTATTATTATTATAACGATTATTCAAGCAGCACGTCGTTGTTCAGTGGAGGCCACCGGATCAGCTGTTTTATCCCTGGCCTATATATCCGCAAAAAAGGACGATGCAATAGTCTAATAAAATACACAAGACGAACGGAAATCAATAAACATGATCAAGTCCACATGGCAGATAGAGGTAGCATGTTTGATCAATAAACCTGACCTTGTAAACAGACCCAGAAAGACTAAATACCAGGTCGAGGAGGCTTTCAAGCAGACTGAATTAAAGTGTTTATATACCGAAAGATTCTTAATAAACACACA
>NC_061825.1:2205695-2208195 GCF_019202785.1 Penaeus chinensis
TTTTATTCCCCCTCTCTACTCCCACCTCCTACCCCTCCCACCTTTATCCCCCCCTTCAAGGTTACGCCCCCGCCGCTCACGCAGTCACGCATTCGTAGCTGATTCCCCGTTGCCACTGCTCTTTATCTTAGATTTCTCTTATCTCTTTCCGGTCTTCTGGTGATAATCCTGCTTTGTTCGTTAATTCATCACACATCGTGCCATTGCCCATTCGTATTCTTATATTTTCTCACTTCCATTGGAACTTTTCGGTGCCTTTCATGTTATGGAAACGCTAGACTGCCTCATGCTTCCCTGCCTTGTTGGCACTGCCACGTGTTTCGCCGCATAGCATATCATGGACAAGTGGATAAGTATTTGCTATGTTTATCAGCTCGTTCTCAGTTAAGCTGTTCCTGCATTACGTATTCCTCTTAAAGAAAGCTACTGTAATGTTGTAATGTCACTATTATAAGATTTTTATAGCTGTATTGATGTTGCGTGGCATTTGGACTTGTGATTGATTAGTGTTCGTGCACAAGTTAGATTCAACAGTCACTATCAAACAGTATGGTTGTATTATAACATGGGATGGAGGAACAGGGAGGAATAAGATAAAAGGAAAGTGAAAATAAGAGAAAAAGGACGATTAAAAAGATACAGGAATGGTCGAAAACTGAATAACATCCTTAACACTAATTTAATGTTTTATCTACAGGACCGTAGAATAACGAAAGAAATACAAAGAAACAAATAACAAATACCCCCGAGATACAGAAAACGAAAAGACGAAGTAGAAAAAAAAACAAGAACGAAAAGACGAAGTAGAAGAAAAACAAGAACGAAGAGACGAAGTAAAAGAAATAGAAGAAAGAAGGGAAAAAAGAACCGAATGAGAAATGCAAATGGAGAAAACAAAAGCAAACGAACACGTCTCAGCTGATATAATGCAATCTAGTTCACTAATTTACTGCCGTATCTAATTAGTAATCAGCAATAGTAATCAACCGATACCTCGGAATCCGCGTCGAATTGCGTCGCGCACAAGAAGGGGAGAAAAATAAAATCTGAAAAAGAAAATCAAAGTATACTTAAAACACGAAACCAAAAAGCAAAGGAAACGGACAAATCACTGACATAAAAACATTAACCCAAATCGAACAGAAAAAAATAGAAGTCAATGGTCGCTTAAAACACAAGAGAACCAAATACCACATTGACTTTAATGCATCCTCGGAAGAGAGGAGGAGGAGGGGGAGGGGGAAGGGGGGAGGGGAGGATAAGATGCACCTCCCACTTTGTCCGCGATTCCTCGCACTGGATGCAGGCGGCCAGGGAATGGGGTAAGGGAGTCGGGAATGTAGACCTTGATTTTTAAAGCTACATATGTATATATATACATATTAAATCTACATACACACATACACACACACACACTCACACACACACACATAAATATATACACACACACACACACACACACACATATATATATATATATATATATATATATATATATATATATATATATATATTGGTATTTGTTATCTATAGCTTTATATATATATAAAGAAATATATAGATAGATATAAAGATGAGGTGTGTATTACCTCAATGACGCGTCGAAAGCTTTTTTTATCACCTTTCTGTTCCTTTTTCCGCCGATGATCTCAGCGTTTCAGAAGCTGTGGCATTTACCTTACTCTTATTCTTACACATTGCTCACTGATCAAGAGTCTTTGTATGGGAATCGGCTTTTGCTAGTTTTTATTAACTTCGTTTTGATATCTCTCTTTGACTTCTGTTTTCCCTATATTTTCATATTACTCGTTATATCTTTTGTTTTTTCATCTTGCATGTTTTTTTCTCTCTCTTTCTCTTTATATATATATATATATATATATATATATATATATATATATATGTATATATATGTGTGTGTGTGTGTGTGTGTGTGTGTGTGTGTGTATGTGTGTGTGTGTGTGTGTGTGTGTGTGTGTGTGTATGTGTGTGTGTGTGTGTGTGTGTGTGTGCGTGTGTGCAGAAAGAGAGAGAGAGAGAGAGAGAGAGAGAGAGAGAGAGAGAGAGAGAGAGAGAGAGAGAGAGAGAGAGAGAGAGAGAGAGAGAGAGAAAGAGGGAGAGAGAGAGAGAGAGAGAGAGAGAGAGAGAGAGAGTTGGGGGGGGGAGGGTGATAGAAAGAATGAGAGAGCAAATTGCAAAATACTCAAGAATAAGGTAAATACCACAGCTTCTGCAAGTAGTCTGAGATCATCGTCGAAAAGAGGAAGAGAGATAAGAGGTTTCGCAACGTTCAGTGAGGTAAGCTGCTATTTTTAGATCTACCTGATATCAGTTGATAACGCCGGTTAATGGCGGAGATGATCTGTGTTCGTGTGAACGGAATATGATGTTATAAATGATGGTTTAATCGTTTATGTTACTAAAGATATATTTATAGGTAATGTATAATTCTTTTAAATTCACGTGTAATGTATGTGTCAGTGTATATTTATGATTACGC
>NC_061825.1:2218195-2223195 GCF_019202785.1 Penaeus chinensis
ATTTGAAGGAGAGGATAGTAAAAGTACAAGAAATTCTTCGTGTGATACATCCCAAAGATGTTTATGGGATTATGTACGTAATAAGTATTCATGTGAATGTGATGTATAATTGATATTGCATAATAGCAAATTACAGAATTGGGCTTGGGTATGACAATAATCATAATAATAATAATAATAATGATAATAATAATAATAATAATAATAATAATAATAATAATAATAATAATAATAATAATGATAATAATGGTAATTATAGAAATAACAATAAACAATAATAACAATAATGATGATGGTGAGAATAATAAAAATAATAATGAAATAATAATAATAACAGCAACAATAATAATAACAATAACAATAACAACAATAATAATAATAATAATTATTATTATTATTATATTAACACGTGTTGCAAGGGCTTGGATATCAACACGGAGTTGCTATGCAGAATACGGTATAGTATAGTCATCGATAGTATTTGTTTTTAAAAGCTCTGGTTATTTAAGACTAACATAACATGACATACTGTTGTTATGCAATAAAAAAGCTGATGATATATTTTCATATGCATGCAATGATCATTATTATTTTGATATATTATTGCTCTACAGTAAATTACGCTAATTAGTAGTTTTATTTCGTACACAGTATGGTAATAATGATAATAATCATGAAAATAATAATAATAATAAAGATAATAATGATAATGATAATAAAAATAATTATAGTAATGATAATAATGATAATGATATTGATGATGATAGTGATGATAATAGTAATAATAATAATACTAATAATAATAATAATAATAATAATAATAATAATAACAATAATAATAATAATGATGATAATAACAATAACAGTAATAATAATAAGGATAATAATAATGAAGATGATGAAAATAATAATATTAATGATAGTACGAGTAAGAATAAGAATAAGAAGACAAAAAAGAAGAAGAATTATGAAAATGATAATGATAATGATAATAATGATAATAATAATGATAATAATAATAATAATAATAATAATAATAATAATAAAAGTAATAATAATAATAATTACAATAATCATAATAAAAATAATAATGATAATAATAATGATAATGATAATAATAATAATAGTAATAATAATAATAATAATAATAATAATAAGGGTATTTATAGAAATAACAATAAACAATAATAACAATAATGATGATGGTGAGAATAATATAAATAATAATGGAATAATAATAACAACAACAACAATAATAATAACAATAATAACAATAACAACAATAATAATAATAATAATAATAATAATAATAATAATAATTGTAGTAGTAGTAGTAGTAATACTAATAGTAATAAAAATAATGATAATAATAATGATAATAATAGTAATAATAATAATGATAATAATAGTAATAATGATGATAATAATAATAATAATGATAATGATAATAATGGCGATGATGATGATAATAATGATAATAGCAATAACAAGAATAAGAATAATAAGAATAATAACAATTACAATCATTATAATAATAATGATAATGATAATAATAATGATAACAATAACAATGATAATGATATTGATAATAATAATGTTTATAGTAATAGTATTGATAACAATAACAGTAGCAATAACAGTGGTATGGAAATTCAGTTTTTTTCTGTTTTTTTTATGATAATAGCAGGTGTCATGTAACGTAACAACAACTCGTTTAGAATTATCAGCGGCTGTCAGAAACGTCTATCCATTGTTTAGGGATAAATCAAGTGATAACAATGGGTATAAAAGTTATTCTTGACCACAAAAGATAACCGGCCTGTATAGTGTTGCCCCGAAATAATCTTATATAACTCGCGTTTTTTGTTTTATCTATTGTACCGTTTTATTTTTTGATTATCGGGGTTCAATGTGGCGATTGTGGAGCCTTAAGTAATTTCTTTTAATGTTCTGTGAGAGGACATGAGCATCGTCACCTATGTATATTTGCATATCGATTTATTGACGAATTTTTAAAAACCTTTGGAATATATCTTTACGATAAAGTAAATGATCTGACACAACTATGTACTTGAAAGGTCAGTTCAAGGTATGATTTGACCTTGACATAGCTTGATCCGCCGACACGTGCCATGAACACTTTAAATAAAGGGAAGTGAACACGATGTCACACTGATGCCACGCGGGAAAGCAGTTAATAAAGGGTTAAAACGATCCTTTATATGCCTCTAGGTGTGAAAATGGTAAAGGGGAGAGAGGAGGAAAGTCACGTGAAAGAAGAGAAAGGTGGAGGGGGGGTAGACCCGATACAGTGGGAGGGGTGCAAGTGTTTTTTTTTTTTTTACTTTTTTTATCATTGTCTGGGAGTCTGGTCTCGCTTAGCAACCGATTCCCACGCTGCCCTTGACAACGAGTGGAGAACGATCTCTCTTATCTCGTGACCTGGTTTCAGGGAGCTACTGCAGGTTAGCGTATTCATTACATGATTTTCCCAACGACATGCACAATAATCATCATATCTGAGTTTGTGTTTTTGAGTTGTATTATTACACTGGAAATTTGATTATTCAAGAATTCATTTACTTCTCTTATTATTGCAATCTTTCTGTAATGGTAAAGTCCCTCCTTTATAAATATAGTTTTCTTTAAAATATTTCTCTTTTTAAGGGTAAACTAAATAAAATATTATAATCGTTTCTTTGTGTGTGTGTGTGTGTGTGTGTGTGTGTGTGTGTGTGTGTGTGTGTGTGTGTGTGTGTGTGTGTGTGTGTGTGTGTGTGTGTGTGTGTGTGTGTGTGTGTGTGTGTGTGTGTGTGTGTGTGTGTGTGTGTGTGTGTGTGTGTGTGTGTGTGTGTGTGTGTGTGTGTGTGTGTGTGTGTGTTTGAGGGAAGTGAGGGAGGGGACAAGCGTTATGTTCATGAGCACTGACAGAAGACTAGATTTTACTGGTTATACTTATCCAAGTTTCAGGAAGAGATATGAGAAATAGAGGATAGCTTTGGGGACAGAAAAATTTGTCAAACTACTGACGCCCAATTATGGAATCCATGATATTTGCTGAAGTCACGCAGGTGGTCATAATAAGTTAAAACGTGTCAAGATAAAAGTATTGGAGTCAGGGTGTGTGTATTGGGAGTCAGTGAAGTTATCAACAGTCCGTTGTATTGTAATAGCTTTGTATTGTAATAGTTGAGAATTGTATGGAGGCGACATGTGATGACGTTTAGGGGAAATTTCCGTTAAAAAAAAATATAAGTAGTGCCAGGAGTGCATGCTTAGGTGTACCGTGTCTGATCAAATAATGTTGCCACCAAAAATCACATTGGCTGGTTTTCTAAAGTCAGTCCTTCATAATGATATCATAACTTTATGATATACATATTTGATCACGGTAGTGGACACAGAGTCTCTTATAAATTGATTTATTCTCACAAACTTTTGAGCATTACTCAAATCCCAGATACAGATTTTTTCCCTGTCTTACTGTGATTTGATTTTTTATTGTGTCTGCATTTGCAATACGTTACTTTTATACACATATTGAACGACTCATATATATCAATATCAATTATCACTGTATCATCAATTATATGTATATTTTTCTTGAATTTCAGCACAACAATCTTAATGCTAGAAAGCTTTATACTGAGTATGTACATACCATGCGACGTCGCCAAATGTGCAATAAGTGAGAAATATCAAAAGCTTATAATGCATTATTTGATTTATGACTTTAAAACTTATTCATTACATATATCTGATATTTTTCATTAATTCAAACACTTATATACCATTGTAGATGTATTTTATGTGTGAGTGTCTCTTATGTATTACATATCCACATCAGAAATCATAGATCTCCCAAGTAATAATAATGTGCTTAATTTTCAATGATCCTTAATAATTACCAACAATGCTTAGTAGGATGAATAATTCTAGCAAAATGAATTAAATCAGGATGGTTTCCCGTGGAGTTCATTCAGGCGTTGACGTTTTCAATTCTTTGGTTATGACTGATTACTCAAAATGTCCCAGAGTGAAAAGGGTAATTTGTTATCACTGGCTTTTACAAGAGAATCAGGTCTCGAATACTTTGGATGTGCATGCTTTTAAGTGCGAGAAATTGCTTTCGCTTCATTACTTTCAGCCTTACTCCCTATTGTACAAGACGGATAAACGGATAGACAGGTAGATTGATAGCTAGAGAGATAGATTGATTTAATGATTCATCGATTGAACAGATATATATAGATAGATAGAGATATAGTTATATATAGATGAATAGATACACAGACAGAAAGATAGGTAGACAGATAGATACATAGACAATTATATGTATTTATTATATGTATGTATACTTAAAATGTGTTTAAAACACCTCTTGCATATAGGATGTTAAGGACATCTAAGAGGAAAAAGTCATTTTATGAGCAAACTTCACCAAAATGTTTTCACTGTCTTCAATGTTCTGTTCATCTCAACTCACCGGGCTGCATGTGAGTGGCCCTTCAACAAATATTGCACCAAGGGACACGTTGCAATGGCGGGGGCGTCTCGAGGAGTCAAGGAAACAAGGAACACACAATATCCGGCGATACGGTGACCTGAGTTGCTATAGAGACAGGAGAACTTTTAAAGATGCTTGATGCACACTTCTTAGCTATATTTCAGCGTTAAATAGGATGAAGTATCTGTTGTTTCTTTGTGCAATTTTTTTTCTAATAATCATACGAGATTATATAATGTATAATACTCAATAACTTTAAAAACTACTCCTAACATCGAACAAATTTCTTACATCTGCCGAATAATTTGGAAAAAATGGAGTAGTTGAGGTGAAAAGTCTTCTCAACTGATTCCCTGGACACCGCTCGTTACCTGGCAGAACCAGGCGAGACGTCAAGAGCGACAAAGCGTTGCGTAACATGCGAGGCGGGAGGCAAAGATATGGGGGTTTCGCCATAAAAGGGGAAGATAGTGTGGTGAAAGGAGGCGCTGGT
>NC_061825.1:2233195-2235695 GCF_019202785.1 Penaeus chinensis
TGATCTCTTTTCTGTTTTCTCAGATGGTAGTATTAGATAATAAGGACAATCAAATAGAAAGACAGCCAAGAAATGATGTTCGTGTTACTGCTGGGGATTTGTTGCAGATGCCTGCAGGTAAAACACATACACAAAGACTGTGTGTGTGTGTGTGTGTGTGAGTGTGTGTGTGTGTGTGTGTGTGTGTGTGTGTGTGTGTGTGTGTGTGTGTGTGTGTGTGTGTGTGTGTGTGTGTGTATGTGTGTGTGTGTGTGTGTGTGTGTGTGTGTGTGTGTGTGTGTGTGTGTGTGTGTGTGTGTGTGTGTGTGTGTGTGTGTGTGTGTGTGTGTGTGTGTGTGTGTGTGTGTGTGTGTGTGTGTGTGTGTGTGTGTGTGTGGAGAAATTGAGAAAGGACAATATACATTTCCTGTAAATATGAATTTCTCTCTCTCTCTCTCTCTCTCTCTCTCTCTCTCTCTCTCTCTCTCTCTCTCTCTCTCTCTCTCTCTCTCTCACTCTCACTCTCACTCTCTCTCTCTCTCACTCTCTCTCTCTCTCTCTCTCTCTCTCTCTCTCTCTCTCTCTCTCTCTCTCTCTCTCTCTCTCTCTCTCTCACTCTCTCTCTCTCTCTCACTCTCTCTCTCTCTCTCTCTCTCTCTTTCTTTCTTTCTCCTTCACTTCCCTGTCACTCTCATCATTTCCTTCCTTCAGGAAATGGTGAGTAACACTATTTTTGATTTTGTTTGCAGGTGGAGTCACCCTTGCAGGGCTGAAGCACAATGTTGCTGTAGGAATTCTTTTCATAGACGCATGGTTGCGTGGAAAGGGCCACTACATTTACAAAGGGGCTGTTGAAGACTCGGCCACAGCAGAGATTTCACGTTCTCAAGTTTGGCAGTGGATTAGGCACAGGGTAAGGTTTAGAAGTGCATTCAGTGTACCTGATATCTACTTCTTAATAATCAATGGATAATGATTATAATGATTACTGTTTGATATTTCAGGCTAAACTGGAAGATAACGGTGAAGTCATCACAAGAGGTCTTGTTCAGAAAATCATCGGAGACTTTGTTGATGCTACCATAATGTCCCAGGATCCTGTTTCTCTGAATTCACCTAAACACGAGGAGAGATTTAGAGCCGCTGCAGAAATATTTGAGGAAGTCGTAACTAAGAGAGACTTCCCTGAATTTATCACAACATATCTGAATCTCGACCACACATTCCTTACTTATCAAAAAATGCATGAGGAATGATACTGAAAAAAAGTTTAATCAGTGCAATATGAATTTTGCATCTGCAAATATATGTGGAATATTTTGTGATATTTTTGTTGACATATGAAAGCTATGTAAGGTTTAACAAGATATAGATTTATTAGTGTTTTTTTTTTTCCTGGAAAGTATAAATCTGTTATTTGCTTTTGAGTTATTAATCATTAGATAATTATATATATACATATATGTTAATGTTGTTTATTTATCTAAGATGTGCATTCTAGATTATATATTATATGTTACTGAAGACATTTTTATGCACACATATTCACAAATTATTTTAAATGAAATTATAAGATTTTCACTAGCTAGTTAGTGTGGTGTATACTTTAGTACAGTGTTATATTATTATTTGTATTAAACTATATTATCTTAGTTGTTTAAAGGAGATACATAATCATATATCTAGTTTTCTGGTTGTGAGTAATGCATGGAACTTTTATGACATAATAGATTTTATAATAAAGTGTGTAAATATTTTATGCTTAATACTATCATTTGCATTTAATACAACAGTGGTTTATATTGTCATGATCTATGTAGATGAAAGTAGAGAGAAGTTATTTTCTTATTTTTATACTTATTGGAGTAACCTTTGAATCTTTGTACTAATTATAATATGTCATGATTAAGAAATATGATATACAGTATTCTGTGATAAACAAAAACCAGCCTATATATGTCCATAGCCAGAACAACGGTGAATCCAAAATCAAGATTAATTGTCAAATCTATATTTGATACTGTTTTATAAGTCATTATTAGATCTTCATGGCTCAGAAGAGTTAAAAAATTTTAACATGTTTTTTGATTTATACAGAGTTATGGAAAGGTAACCAGAGCTCTTTAAAAACAGTAATATTAGTAAAGTCATTAACATGGTTCTAATCTAAACATTGCAATAAAGTGTATTTTCCCTTAAACATTTTTCATTAGCCAAGTACAGAGTCTACCTGCAAACATTAATTCTGGTAATATTGCTTTCAGATTAAGCTATTCTTTAAGAGAAAACTTGAGACAAAGATTGCCATGATTGTCAATATTGCATACATCTTCCAATTTAATATAAACTTTAAAATAGCATTCCATATACTGTTAATCCTCTCTGACTAATGGTGTCTACTCATTACTTCAGAGTATTGAGTATAATTTGTCATGAGCATGATGATAGTTTAATCTGATATGTAAATTATCACACAGACATGATAACCATAGTGTGGAAATTTGGAGAGGGGACCAAATTG
>NC_061825.1:2245695-2248195 GCF_019202785.1 Penaeus chinensis
TAGCTTTTCCATCACATAATAAGAAATCTCGCATGGCCTGCTGAAACACGCAAGACCCGCAACAAGTGGATAACTCCATTATGTCGAGTCAAGGTGGAAGCAAGAGTGATTTATTGGTGTCTAATAAACCTCAGGCCAATCGATTTGACTCCACTGAACGCAATGTAATATCTCATTCGGCCGTATGTACCAGCCGGCCAGGTAGTCCTACCGGTGCCACGCCAGCTACTGAGTGGCAGGTAGAGGTCAGCTGTGAGAGGACGCTGAACCTGAAATGCACAGGCTCACCAGGACCATCGGGCACGTGCTTTTCCACAGCCGAGGTCGACGGTAACTCTAACACATTACCGAAGAATATCAGCGATGATTCAAATGCACACACAGGTCAGGGTATGGCTGATTTGTCTAGCAACACTACCTTTTCCCTGAACACGACGCAGCTGATGGATATCGGCGATAGTATCTTGCATGAAATCTCTGGTGTTTCTGGCCTTCATGACACGTTAGCCAGCCAGTCAGACCCGGGATGCCCAGCGCACAAGTGCAGCGGTCACCATGCACGGAGTGGAACATTAGAATCTTCGACTTTGTCACTGAGCTTAGATCGCCTTCCTCGTGTGCTAAGCAGCAGCAGAAACTCTCAGGTGACCATGCTGGAAGATATAGGTGATAGCATCCTTAACTACAGCAATGGAACAGACGCGGAAGAGGATGTGGAAAGGTTGAACAACAGGCAGGTACAGGACCAGGAGGAGGTCAAGGTAAACGTTTATGCCAATAATGACATACAGGATAAAAGCCTTGGCCCCATAGGGCAAGACATACCTGAGTCTGGTCAAACTGACATTGAAATTATCATCAATGAGTGGGATGAAGAAGTAGAGCTGATTTCAGAAAGAGATGACCACGTACCTAAATGTGAAGAAACTACTACCGGTACTGACGAGCAGAGCTTGAACGGAGATCGTGAAGATCATGTCAAACTAAACAAACTTGTAGAGAAACCCAGAGAAAATGCAATATATGATAGCTTTGACAAACTTGTTGACGAGTGCAAGTCAGATTTGTTACGTCAGTATAAGCGTAGGGGCTCTGTACAGGGTACAGCCATCCAGCCACCTGAAGTGATTCGCATTTCCGCGAGATGTTTTTCTGCGCCGTCTCTTAAAAAGGCTGAGTCACCTGTTGCATTCGGTGTTCAAAGCAGAGAACATTCTTTTGATCCAGGTCGTGAAGAGGCTCTTAGTCAGATTACACCATTACTGCGAACAGCGCTTCCCCATGCTTCTCCTCAAACCATTGATAATTTCACGTCATATTGTGAGCTCGAATGCGCAGTGGAAGAGCATGCAGAAGAGACCCCTTGTTCACCAGTCTATCCAGACACCCTTCTACAGAGTCCTGAAGGTCAAATGCAGCTGAACAAATTTACGCAGGATAAGGACAATCCTTCCATACCCTCGGCGTCTCCTGATCCCCAGCACAATTCCAATAATGACCGAGAAGCTGAAGCAAGAGATACCAGACTAAATGACCAAAACCATAATCTAATTATGAGTGAGGATGAATTTCTGGTGCAGGACTTTGGTATTTTTCAAGGGAAGATTGGGCCTGATAGTAGTTCAAACGAAAATAGTATCCAAGAAAATGATTATCATAGTTTTAGCAGTAATGATGAAAATATAAAATGTGAAACGCGTGAGTTTATCGATGGTGTGATTCGACAGATCAGTTCTGCACCCAATCAAGCTGATGGCCACAAGGGTGAAGGTGATTTCAGTGAGCAGTGCGGTGGTACCAGTAAACATAGCAGCTCCAGTGAAGAAAAGGAAGGGGTTAGTCTTACCAGTGATGAAAGTGAGTATTATGATAGTGCTTGTAAGGATATTTGTATTCACAGTGAATTATTTTGTATAAAACACGAGGAAAGGTGGAGAAACCAGTGATCGCAGTGAAATTTACAACAAAGAGAGTGAGCTAACCAGTGTATCTAGTGAAGAAAATAGACAGACCAGTGTGTTAAGTAAACTTATCAATAAAGGAAGAGTGAATACTAGTATATCACATGATGGAGGTGAAGGAGGTGAGCAGATCAACGCATCTGGTGTTAATGGCAAAGTGTATAATGAAGAAAATGAACAGAAAAGTACTTCCAGTGAAAGAAGTGAAGATGCCAGTGTTTTTAATGTAGTAAGTGAAGAATTAGATAAAATCGTCAAAGAATGTAAAGAAAGTGACCAGATTAGGACTGACTGTAATGGAATTGACCAGAAGAAGTATATTGAAAAAGCTAAACAGGTCATTTGTAATATTGGAGCAGAGGAACATGTTCCTGCTGCGCCTGATGAAACTATGACCATAGTTAAAAGTAATAACCACGCTGACTATGAAGACAAAGAACTATTCACAGAAAACTCCAGTATTGTCAATCAAAACAGGGAACAATCCTTAGTAGGTGGTCAAGAGAATGAGCTTATCGGTTACAGCTGCCAGGAAAATG
>NC_061825.1:2265695-2270695 GCF_019202785.1 Penaeus chinensis
AATAAGGTCGAGGAGGAGGAGGAGGAGGAGGAGGAGGAGGAGGAGAAGAGGAGGAGGAGGAGGAGAAGAAGGAGGAGGAGGAGAAGAAGGAGGAGGAGGAGAAGAAGGAGGAGGAGAAGAAGGAGGAGGAGGAGAAGAAGGAGGAGGAGGAGAAGAAGGAGGAGGAGGAGAAGAAGGAGGAGGAGGAGAAGAAGGAGGAGGAGGAGAAGAAGGAGGAGGAGGAGAAGAAGGAGGAGGAGAAAAAGAAGAAGGAGGAGGAGAAAAAGAAGAAGGAGGAGGAGAAGAAGAAGAAGGAGGAGGAGAAGAAGAAGAAGGAGGAGGAGAAGAAGAAGGAGGAGGAGAAGAAGAAGGAGGAGGAGAAGAAGAAGGAGGAGGAGGAGAAGAAGAAGAAGGAGGAGGAGAAGAAGAAGGAGGAGGAGAAGAAGAAGAAGAAGGAGGAGAAGAAGGAGGAGGAGAAGAAGAAGGAGGAGGAGGAGAAGAAGAAGGAGGAGGAGAAGAAGAAGGAGGAGGAGAAGAAGAAGGAGGAGGAGAAGAAGGAGGAGGAGAAGAAGAAGGAGGAGGAGAAGGAGAAGAAGGAGGAGGAGAAGGAGAAGGAGAAGAAGAAGAAGGATGAGGAGAAGAAGAAGAAGGATGAGGAGAAGAAGAAGAAGGATGAGGAGAAGAAGAAGAAGGATGAGGAGAAGAAGAAGAAGGATGAGGAGAAGAAGAAGAAGGATGAGGAGAAGAAGAAGAAGGATGAGGAGAAGAAGAAGGAGGATGAGGAGAAGAAGAAGAAGGATGAGGAGAAGAAGAAGAAGGATGAGGAGAAGAAGAAGAAGGATGAGGAGAAGAAGAAGAAGGATGAGGAGAAGAAGAAGAAGGATGAGGAGAAGAAGAAGAAGGATTGAGGAGAAGAAGAAGAAGGATGAGGAGAAGAAGAAGAAGGATGAGGAGAAGAAGAAGAAGGATGAGGAGAAGAAGAAGAAGGAGAGGAAGAGAAGAGGATGTGGAGAAGAAGAAGAAGGAGGAGGAGGAGGAGAGAAGAAGAAGGAGGAGGAGGATGAGAAGAAGAAGGAGGTGAGGGAGAAGAAGAAGGAGGAGAGAGGAGGAGGAGGAGATGAGAGAGAAGAAGAAGAAGGAGGAGTAGGAGGAGAGAAGAAGAAGGAGGAGGAGGAGAAGAAAAGAGAGAGGAGAAGAAGAAGGAGAGAAGAAGGAGGAAGGAGAGGATTGAGGAGGAGAGAAGAAGAAGAGGAGGAAAGAAGAAGAAGAAGATGAGGAGAAGAAGAAAAGGGAGGAGAAAAGAAAGAAGATGATGAGAAGAAGAAGAAGGAATTAGGAGATGAAGAAGAAGATGAGGAAAGAAGAAGAAGGATGAGGAGAAGAAGAAGAAGTATGAGGAGAAGAAGAAGAAGGATGAGAAAGAAGAAGAAGGGGAGGAGGAGGAGGAGAAGAAGAAGGAGGAGGAGGAGGAGAAGAAGAAGGAGGAGGAGGAGGAGAAGAAGAAGAAGGAGGAGGAGGAAGAAGAAGAAGGAGGAGGAGGAGAAGAAGAAGAAGGAGGAGGAGGAGAAGAAGAAGAAGGAGGAGGAGGAGAAGAAGAGAGGAGGAGGAGAAGAAGAAGAAGGAGGAGGAGGAGAAGAAGAAGGAGGAGGAGGAGAAGAAGAGGAGGAGGAGGAGAAGAAGGAGGAGGAGGAGGAGAGAAGAAGGAGGAGAAGAAGAAGGAGGAGGAGGAGGAGGAGGAGGAGGAGGAGGAGGAGGAGATAGTCACATAAGTTTCTAAAAGTAATCTTTAACACTACGTGTTTGATGCTGATAGATCGTTGTTACGTGAAGCTTATATATCCTCCATCTTGAAGCTATTTTCTTGGATAATCAACAAATCGAGATGATTTCTCGTCCGAACGCGATCATGACGTGCGAAAAGACAAAATTTGTCATAATCCTTGCTTGCCGGCCTAGCATCAGACTCAGATACGACGGCAACTTCTGCCGAATCACCATTTCCCCCAAACTGAAGGTAATAAGCAAAGTCATAATAACTTTCCCGCGAAAAGACTTTCCATGAGGCATCGGCATTATTAGGAAGCTTGTGGTACTTATTCTTTGTTGTCTTAGGTACATTTCTTTCTTTCTTATTTCGTTCCCCAGCTTTCTGTGCTACAGCAGTATAGGGTAAAGGTAAATATGAGCGGTAATGATACGTATGTACGTGATTTTCCGTCCTTGTATTGATATTGATTGCCAAATGTACGATACATCATTTTTTTTTTTTTTATGTTAGATGATCTTGCGTGTAGGGATGTATTCTAAGATTTCAGCGCCGACTAAATATGGAAAAAAATCATGACCTGAGGTTAAAATCTGCAATGACTCATCATGCCATCTCTCTTCACTTGCTACCAGGCTCCCTTTTGATTTGTGTGAGGCGGCAGGATGAGCTGATTTTCATTTCTACAAACGTCATTTTTATGTAACGGTTATATCATCAGGGGCAACCCGTATTGCATTAAATTTACATAAAAAAACATTTCTAGGTTAGGGTATAACGTAACTCTATATGGTGCGCCTTAGGATAGTGGATTCCGTATAATTGCGTATTTAGATGACACGATTTTATCTGAAATGTGTATTCGTGGCAGAAGTTTACAAGGTTGGCGATGACGTCATTATCTTTTAAGAGGGAATTTGTTTTTATTTTTTTATTGATATATATATTTTCTTAGTGAAAAGGGAAAGATTAGGAGCCTTGTTTAAATAAAATATATAGAACGATTGGTTTCAAAGTCGGGTCCTTGAGTCAGAGAGATGTGTTGAAGGACACGCCAAGATGCGATTGGTTACTCGGTGTGTCAAACCGTCTTCAGAAATCTACGTTTTTATATTCCTGATTATGGTTTTTAGGTCATGCACAACCACGCCTCGGTTCGTTAGGAGTGAGCCTTTATACTTTTTTCTTTTTTTTTTATTTCGAAATCCATACTATTGTTTGAAACGAGTGTTGACATTATTCACAATTCGTCGTTAAATATTAGCGGAAATTCTTCGCGGGAAAATCGCTGTCATAAGAAGGGAGTGAAAGTCTCGAATACAGTGTCTTGGGTGTGTTGTGCCCTTGTGCAGACTGGGACACCGGGATCATCGCAGTATATAAGGTGTATCCAATCTGTTTATTTCTCTCTCTCCCTCTCTCTTTCTCCTTCCCTCCCTCCCTCCCTCCCTCCCTCCCTCCCTCCCTCCCTCCCTCCCTCCTCCCTCCCTCCCTCCCTCCCTCCCTCCCTCCCTCCCTGTAAAAGCTTTACATGCCTAAATGTATTTCCTTGAAGAAATGGCTTTATATTATAATCTTGATATTAGCATTGGCAAACGCCCAGCAATTTGGTCTAGGTATTTTATCCCCAAGGCTGCGCGACTTTGTGTCATCTATATACCACAGTATGGCCCTTTTTGGTTTATTTTAGCCTAGTGTTAGTGCAGTGCCACTAACTAGTACTGAAGTGGCCATGGCTCAGAAAAGGTTGTGCTGCTCAATTATTTATCCTTTTCCCTCATGAGAATACTTGCGTATGCACGAATTAAGAATAATATCAACGTAATTTGGCACATGCTTTGCCCTATCCATTCATATGACCGGCCTGACACGTAACATTTCTCCTACAAGACGCTATAACGATGGAATGAAGGCACAAATGCCTTATGATAACAAACTCTATTATAATGTTGGTGTGAATGATGTTACAAGGCTTGCCAGTGCGCAAAATATGGCGACACAGATTTAATTAGCGCTGTAGGGACGTGATATTTCATAGTTTCCCTTTCAAGGATTACCACCCATTATACGATACCAATTGGTGGCATGCAACTTAAACTGCCCGAGTACCTTATATATACACACACTTGTAAGGGTTCTTGGAATGAGATGTACAAAAAGCTAGTATGTGTATGATGTGTATTTCACTTGTTGAATCAGATATTAGGTCATCAGACAAAACAAATGTATCCATTTCTTTATACGTGATTTTACGAACGGGGAAAAAGTATTTGTTAAAAGAAATCTCGAGGCATAGAGGCAAGTTTGTATAAGCTTGGGATTCGGAGAGCGCAGGGCAATATGCAGTTTCGCTGTGCTCAGTCTACAGTTCTCTTATTGTTTTTATTTTTTTTTTTATTTATCTTATTCATTTTATGCATAATGGTTGAATGATAGTATTGATAGTAATGAGGCTATGGTGAAACATGTATGGTTACTTTGATTTTTTCTCGATCTAACCCTTATCTCATAAATGCCATGGTCTCTCTCCATGTTTAGAAATCATTATCGTCGTGTATCATCAGTTAGACATTTCCGTCGTTTCCTTTGAAGACATTTCTTGTATAGGTAAGATCCCCTGACATTGAATGACTGTTTTGCATTGTACCACGTGTCCTGAGTAAGAACTGATGGGCGTAGGAAATGATAGTCATACGTCATAATGTTTTGATATTTCAGTCTGTTTAGATCAAACTATGCAAAATTTAGATCGAGAAGGGGGACGAGTCTGTCATTTTTTTTTTTTTTTCTTTTTACTTTTTTACCACTTAACATTGATTATTATTTAACACATGCTGTTTGTCAAACAATTTTAAGAACAGTTCTACAGCCTTGCCCCTCTCTCTCTCTCTCTCTCTCTCTCTCTCTCTCTCTCTCTCTCTCTCTCTCTCTCTCTCTCTCTCTCTCTCTCTCTCTCTCTCTCTCTCTTTCCCTCTCTCTTTCCCTCTCTCTTTCCCTCTCCCTCTCCCTCTCTCCCTCTCTCTCTCTCTCTCTCTCTCTCTCTCTCTCTCTCTCTCTCTCTCTCTCTCTCTCTCTCTCTCTCTCTCTCTCTCTCTCTCTCTCTCTTTCCCTCTCCCTCTCCCTCTCTCCCTCTCTCTCTCTCTCCCCCTTTCCCCCCCTCCCTGTCTCTCCCTCCCTCCCTCTCTCCCTCCCTCCCTCCCTCTCCTCCCTCCCTCTCTCTCCCTCTCTCCCTCTCTCCCTCCCTCCCTCTCTTCCT
>NC_061825.1:2280695-2308195 GCF_019202785.1 Penaeus chinensis
AAGGTTCTTGTTGAGACTGAACGCCTTTTATCAAACCTGCTTTTCTTTTTTCTTCGTCCACGCCACGATTTGATTCTCATTTGAGCTCGTTTGGTACTTTTGCATCGCATCGTTTTGCCTTCTCGAAAGGCGTCAAGCCCAATCATTATTTTCTTATCAATATGCTTTGTTCTGTTCTTGTTGCACATCGCCATACATTCCTATTAAGCTTCCTCTCATATCACGTTTCCTGACAACCAAGGCCGGGGCGCGGTCCTTCTTCAGTGTCTGCCTTTTGAACTTTTTCACTTCATTAACAATCTCTTACTTCGCTTGTTTTAATGAAAGACGCAGTACTTTTTGTGTTGCAACATTTGCATGTTGAATTAATGACTGTTTTAATTAATGAAATTCTGATTACGTTGTCTTAAGTATTCAGTATTTTTTTTTCAATTTTGTATGCACACCTTTCAGCACATTTTGATTTAATTTTATTTATTTATTTATTTATTATTATTTTTTTTTTTTACCATATTTCGTCACTCCTCTCATATATTCTCGACTATCCCTATAGAACATCTGTTTTCTTAAGCTTCCCCCTGCCACGCCTACCATACCATGCTCTCCGTCTTGAATGTCCCTGACATTGTTGTCGCTCCGTCTCCAGCATCTAAGTGCCCGTCCTTGTGACTCCAAGGTGCATTCAGCATGTTGAAGAGCGCAACTGGACCCTGCCTTAGTCCTTAAACCTGTTCCTTTATTCGGCGCGTTTTGATCTTGCAGCTGGATTGTTTGATACTGAATTTAGGCTTAATACGTAGTGTGAAGTATTTAATGCATAATGGTTTTTGAAATATTGAATGTATTTATTATGTTTACAGACCTGTGATTGTGTAAATGAGCCCGTATATTTAGAGAGAGGAGGAGGATTATAAGGAAAGACCTGTATGTGTGTGTGTTTGGGGGGGGGGGGTACTGACGGGGGAAGAAATGGAAGGTCGGGGGGGGATGGGCTAGGGGGGAGAGAAAGGAAAGGAGGGAGAGAGGAAGGGAAGGCAGAGAAGAGGGACAGAGAGCGTACGAGAGAGAATGAGTGAATGTGTTTTCTCTTCGGGTCAAGCATTTTGAAGATAACACGGTCTTCAGTTTGCGTCATCGTATTGTTTTTGTGTGTGTACGAAACGTTAACCGAATAAATTATATCCGACTGGTTTTGAGATGCACATTGCCTGTTTATTCCTCCCTTTCACTAATCCATAATACAGTTACATTCAATAAATTGGTGAAAATTTTCCTTATACATGCATCAGTGCCTGAGCATCATATTTTTGGGCGTATGAAACAGGAAAGTTTTATGTAACTTTCAGAGTTTGACAGAAAACCGTTTCAATATAATTAATATTTTCTAATCATCCATATGACTGTCGATGCCGAATTTTATTTTTTTGCTATTATACTTCATGCATTCGAGATTAAATGCACATTTCAATAAGGTGCCACGAAGTCGAAGTTTTCTTAACTTTCGGCGTCGCACACGTACGAGCCATTTCTAACGTCTTCATGAACATTCCTCGGGTTCTCTTGTGAGAATTGGGTATTTTTTACATTTTTTCCTGTTGTAAGGTGGTAGTTTGAAATTAACGTTTTGTCTTTAAGTACTGGATTTCCATATCTTATCTGACCTTTAATAATTGTGGCATATGCTGTTTGGCAATCCGAGGGGAGATATAATGTAGTGATGGGAAGGTTTTATAGATGTGTAGGATAAAGGAACTGAAAACAATTTGATGGACATCAGTTTAATAAAACTCTGACGTGTTAATCGAGCATTATTAGAGGACTTTGATTTTCACATTATTTTTGGTAAAAAAAAAACCCCAATTATTTCGCAAACGACAGATGTTATTTAGTCGTGCTGAGATTGTCAGTAACCTGCTTAGCTATGTTGTAAGCTCATGTTTTAAGTTTACCGTTTTGTCACGTCTGAAGAGCTTAGCGCCATGTTGCATGAGGTTAAATCATCTCCTGTTATTGTTATTTTGGTTTGTTTTAGAAAAAAAAAAGGTATTACATTTTCATTTTAGAGTATTGCGATCGATGGACGGCCGACACATTTCCTACGCATAATACTGCGATATGGAATTGCATATCACTGCCGTGACCGACCTCGTAGGGTCACAAGGGCAGCTGCAGGCGACTGAGCAGGTAGCGCAGCAACATGCGCGCGACACGCCATTCCCCGTCGCAGGGTGGCCAACGTTAGTGAAGTTGGTGAAGAGAACATGCCCTTTACTGCAGGATGATGGAGTCCGTTACTTAGGCCGGTGAAGGTGTTCTATGGCTTCGGTTAACTTTTTCGATCGAGTGTTATTTGAAATAACTGGATAAACTGCCTGCCATATCAAACTACTACTGAAAAGACCCTTGGGACCTTTAAAAGAAATGTGTGCTGAAATTGACTTTTAATGATATCAGAATGCGCATCCATCTTGTGACATTTGATTACTCAGAGGCTGCTCTGAATTCAATAAATATTGCTCTAGTTTTTAACTTTGCCGCCTGTAGAATTTATCTGACAACCGGGAATTACCAAGCAGAATATGGCACTAGGAATAAGGAAAAAATAGTATGAATTAGTAATCACTTACAGAATGCCATTCTTGTTAAAGACGGCTGTGGCGACCGGGCATGACATAGGCTTATTTGTAAGTGGAGAAAATAACGTCGTCACTTGATCGCCTCTCTATCTAATCTGTGCGAACTAAACCAGAGAGTAAACAAAGAACACGTATTATTGTAGCCCGGTTGCTTTTCCGTCCCGGCCGTTGTTGCTAGGTCGCCACCCCCACCAACGGCAGCTGCGCGACTGGACACGCCTCTCCCTCTGCCACCTGTAGATAACAGGAAGTAAACAAAATGATGGTCGCATGGAATGTTGTTTTGGCGAGGCAACTTTAACGAAGGTGACCTTGTTTTGTTTTTTCTTTGTTCGAGGCGTAGAAACAACTGCAAGTACGGTACAGTAGAGTTCGAATTACTGGATAGTGATATGTTATAGTGCACCGTAGGGCTTCAGCTGACGCGAGACTTTCCCTCTTATTATGTGCTTTACTTTCATGGCTGCCATGGACCAGCTGGCGTTTCTCATTTGATTTTAGCCAGCTTCGTTAAGAAATGTTTTCACAACCTCTCCGTTTACATATGTATGTATGTATATATGAATGAATATGTATGTATGTACGTATGTATGCATGTAATGTGTGTATGTATATCTGTAATGTGTGTGTGTATGTATGTAATGTATGTTTGTATGCATGTGTATATATATACATATATATACACGTGTGTGTATGTGTGTGTGTGTGTGTATATATATATATGTGTGTGTGTGTGTATATATATGTGAGTGTGTGTTTGTGTATACATGTATATATTTACATATATGTATATGTTTATACACATATACATGTATGTAAATATATGTATATATATAATTAAAACAATGTGTGTGTGTGTGTGTGTGTGTGTGTGTGTGTGTGTGTGTGTGTGTGTGTGTGTGTGTGCATATACATATATATATATATATATATATATATATATATATATATACACATACATATATGTAAATATATGTGTGCATATGTATATGTATATGTATGTGTATATATATGTATATGTATGTATATATGCATAAGTATATGTATGTATATATATATATGTATATGTATGTATATATGTATGTGTATATGTATATGTATATGTATGTATATATGTATGTGTATATGTATATGTATGTATATATGTATGTATATATATGTATATATGTATATGTATGTATATATATGTATATATGTATATGTATGTATATATATGTATATATGTATATGTATATGTATGTATATATATGTATATATGTATATATGTATATGTATGTATATATGTATGTATGTATATGTATGTATATATGTATCTGCATGTATATATGTATATGCATGTATATATGTATATGTATGTATGTATATATATGTATGCATGTGTATGTATGTATGTATATATATGTATGTATATATGTATGTATATATAAGTATGTATGTATATATAAGTATGTATGTATATATATGTATGTATGTATATATATGTATGTATGTATATATATGTATGTATGTATATATATGTATGTATGTATATATATGTATGTATGTGTATATATGTATGTATGTATATATATGTATATATGTATATATATGTATATATATGTATATATATGTATGTATGTATATAAATGTATGTATGTATATGTATGTATGCATATATATGTATGCATATATATGTATATGTATATATATGTATGTATGTATGCATATATATGTATGTATGTATATATATGTATATGTATATATATGTATGTATGTATATATATGTATGTATGTATGCATATATATGTATGTATGTATATATATGTATATGTATATATATGTATGTATGTATATATATGTATATATTTGTATATGTATATATATGTATATATATTTATATATATCACTCTCTCTCTCTCTCTCTCTCTCTCTCTCTCTCTCTCTCTCTCTCTCTCTCTCACTCTCTCACTCTCTCACTTTCTCACTCTCTCTCTCTCTCCCCTCCCCTCCCCTCCCCTCCCCTCCCCTCCCTCCTTCCTCTCCTCCTCTCTCTCCCTCTCCTTCTCCCTCTCCCTCTTCCTCCTCCTCCCTCCTTCTCCCTCCTTCTCCCTCTCTCTCTATCCCTCCCTCCCTCCCCCTCTCCTCCTCTCTCCCTCTCCCCCTCTCTCCCTCTCTCTCCCCCTCTCTCCCTCCTTCTCCCTCTCCCTCTTCTCTCCCTCCCTCCCTCCTTCTCCCTCTCCCTCATCTCTCTCCCTCTCCCTCCTTCTCCCTCTCCCTCCTTCTCCCTCTCCCTCCTTCTCCCTCTCCCTCCTTCTCCCTCTCCCTCTCCCTCTTCTCTCCCTCCCTCCCTCCTTCTCCCTCTCCCTCTTTCCCCCTCTCCCTCCTTCCCCCCCCCTTAGCTTCCCTCCCTCCTTTTCTCTTTCATAAATCTCTCAGCGCATGCCAAGCTTAATATACTAACTAGTCGCTGCAGTCACGCTCTTCGTCCTTTGAAAGCAGTTGATTCGCTAATTTATATGAACTCTGTGCTTACCATTCTTACGCAGTAGATTATTCTGATTGAAGACGACATTGATCTTGGATATCCCACCCAGGTAATGCAGTAATAGTAGCCACTTTGTAATCTTCCTTATCTGCTTGGCCGCCTGTTATCTATCTGCTTGAGCTCGTTCTCTTGCCTCCTTGAACACCTTCCTGGACACATTTGTTAATCTACTTGCTTATTTCCCATTAGTTATCCGAACATTCCCCATTATCTTTGTGTGTGAACACTTCTCCACCCGAACATTTCCCTTTATCCACCTGAACACTTCCCTTTATCCACCTGAACACTTCCCTTTATCCACCTGAACACTTCCCTTTATCCACCTGAACACTTCCCTTTATCCATTCGAACACTGCCCATTATCCACCCGAACACTTCTTATTATCCACTTGAACGCTTCCCTTTATCCACACGAACACTTTCCATTATCCACACGAACACTTCCCTTTATCCACACGAACACTTCCCTTTATCCACACGAACACTTCCCATTATCCACACGAACACTTCCCATTATCCACTCGAACACTTCCCTTTCTCCACCCGACCACTTCCCCTTATCCACTCGAACACTTCCCATTATCCACTCGAACACTTCCCTTTCTCCACCCGACCACTTCCCTTTATCCACTCGAACACTTCCCATTATCCACCCGACCACTTTCCATTATCCACCCGAACACTTCCCTTTCTCCACCCGACCACTTCCCTTTCTCCACCCGACCACTTCCCTTTATCCACTCGAACACTTCCCATTATCCACCCGACCACTTTCCATTATCCACCCGACCACTTTCCATTATCCACCCGAACACTTCCCATTATTCACCCGACCACTTCCCATTATCCACCTGAACACTGCCCATTATGCACTCGACCACTTTCCATTATCCAATTATCCTCCTAAACACTTCAAATTATCCACTTGAACAACTCTCCTATATCATACAGTCGACTTAGCTCTCGTCCTCTCTCTTTCCCCAGCGTCCACCTGTTGCCCCCCCCCCCTCCCCCTCTCTTCCTTCCTCTCCCCGCTTCCCTTCATCTACCTGGCTCTCCTGTCCCTTACTATTCCCCTTACTTGGTCTTAGGAAACTAACGTTTGTGTGGATTTTTTTTTTTCTGATGTTGGTGTTGTGAGTCAGCTCCCTGCATTGTTTCATTCACGCGATTCAAAGATGTCCATTTGATTCTCGGAATTGACGTTCTGTTCTCATTTTGTTATTATTGACTTCTTGTTTGTTTCTGACATCCCTGGCCTAGAAAGTGAGCAGTAATTATGACCAACCGCGTAACGAATGCTATATAAAGTAAGGCAAAAGGAGGACTCGAAGGCGAAGTTAGGTTACTACGGTTACTCGCAGTCCCACTCGCCGCCTGTAGGTAGGTGACGGTGCGGAGGCCCCAAGGTATCCTCGGCTCGCAGTTAAAGGCGAACAACGTGTTTATTGTGTAGCTACGCCTGAACGTCACCAGGCTCGGGGATAGGGGGAGGGAGGCATGCTTGTATTCCTACTGAGTTACGAGGTCAGTTGAGGCGGTTGTATCAGGCGCTTTTCGGAACTTTTGTTTTGATAAGGTGAAGTTTGGTGTGGTGGTGGAGGTTGTCTTGTGATGGCGAACATGGAAGTAAAGTGATATTTCACTTGGATATTTTCTCGAATACAGTATAATTGTGTTCAATATCCTCGAATTTGTGAGTGAAGAAGCGTCCAGTTATGAGATTTTACGTGCAAAAGCAGTTTGGAAATGAAAACGTATACTCGAGGATGAAAATAAGTGAAAAGGAATTACCCCAAAGTAACAGTGAAGAAAGTGAGATTGCAGTGAGACCCGCAGGTCAAGAAGAAAGCCCAGTGGAGGACAATAGCCGACTTTGCCTCTAAGGTATGCACTTTTGTTTTTCGCAACAATGCATCAGTTTTTTTATTATATTTTTTTAGCATATTGATAGTGTTATGCTGACACGAGAGAAACGACGTGGAAGGAGACCGAGTCGTATTGGGAAGTGTCATTAAATGGCCTTTCGATTGAATCCCTTGAATTATGATTTTTTTTTTCCGTGCAGGTTTAGAACAGGTTATTGTCTTTACGGCTTTATTGATTTCATTCAGTCCATTAATGTATGCCTAGAAACAATGGATGATAAACAGGAATCACGCGAAATAGATTTTACCGTATGAACGCGCTGAACCCCGTTGCGTATAATAAGAAAAGTCCATTAGCAGTCGGTACTGAATTTTATCGCAAATGATACTAATGGTCTATTTTCTTCTGAAATTTCGCTCAAATATACAACTAGGCTGGACAAAAATAATTAATTTAGGTTGATATTACGAACAGGTTAATTTAGCATTTATTTTCTAAGTGAGGAAAGTTTGAAATATTTGTTTTCTATACTGCAATGGAATAGGGATTGTACTCTTCTGGTGAAACATGAATTGATAAATATTGGTACATGTTTAATGTTTAAAGTTGTTCAGTGTTAATACATACCTCTTCGATGAGAAACTGAACGAAAGTTGAAGGTTGCTTTGGTTAGATGCTTATATCTCGTTATTCAATCTCATTTATTTTTCAGAATGTTGCTGTTGGAACTTATTTTAGTTGATGTGAAATTTGAAAACATAATTATTAGTACAGGGCGGCTTCATAATCTCGTCTAGAGTCGCCAGACCTTTCGCGCCAGCCATGAAATATGAAGTAGCCGAAGAAGACTTACTTTACACCATGAATAATGAGAGCGAGAAAGGTACATCTCCTTTATAGTGGCCCGTGACTGGTGCCTGCCGCTGGGCTCTTTCTCGCCGACTTGTGTGCTGGGATGGCAGGCCGGGTATGGGAGGAGGGACTGGCCTGCAGTAGGAGGGGAGTAGGTGACACTGGGGTGGGCGGGGAGCGGGGAGGGATGGCCTGCATGAGTGAACTGTGGAAGATGGCGGAACTCAAGCGCTGCTCGGGTAAAAAAAGAAAGAAGGGGAAAAAACGCAAAGTAGGTGGCGAAACAATGGGCAGAAAATCATATTTTATTAAAAGGTGGAGGAGAAACGTGCTCTCCACCTCTTTACGAGATAGGGTGGCGGCGAGTCAAATGTTTTATGCCGATACGTCATAAGTCTCTTTGTGGGATACCTGGGCCGTGACTGATCATATGTTCCTATTCTTTACGTCGTGCTAGCGCCGAATATTAAACCTTTTTTTTTTTTCTTCTTTCAGCCATACCCTTGGTTGTTTGTCCCTGACCCTTGCATTTAAGTAACGTGTGCCGCTGCACCTAGACGGCCCCTTTTCCTCATTTCTCCTGCGGTACTTTTCGTGCTGTGAGTGATCGTGTACGCGATTTCGTAGCACTTTTTTAATATTAGTCATACCATTACTTTAAAAAAAATGACCAATAGGTGCTAATTGTCAGACTATAATATGAGAAACTGTAATGTCTCAAAATGCACAACAAAGTACACATTTCAAAGGTCAATACCTTAGAGTGCCATGCCCAATCGTCATTCACCGACTGCATGACTCTCCCTGTATGAATAGGGATTGTGAGCTCAGTAGACCCATCCTCTCTCGCTTCCATCTCGGTGCTTCCACGATCCTGTGTACGTAATGTACAGCGCAAGGAGTGACCGCGTCTTGCCATTGTTGGCTGTGTTGACCGACTATTTCCGGGTGAAAACATTACATAATGGCGACTATTTTAAACATTCCCTTGTTTGAAAGGTTATCCTAGCTTAGTAATTTGTGCTGATATTGATCTCTTGATACTGACCTTCTCAGAGAGGACACGGAAGTGCTAAACGAGAAGTTCTTCCGCTTTGTAATCAACCCTGAAATCGTACGCATTTAGAATTCATGATTCTTGCTCGCATGCTATGCACACTAGCTATATTAATACAAATACAGGTCAGCTCTACCGATGCTTGAATAAGCAAGTTACTCAGAGCCCACCGACAGGTGGCCTGCATCCATAACTGCAAAATGATGTTGGCTGTTACGAACACGTTGTTTTAAGTGACATTTTGGTTTGTGACGGAATAAAGAGCAGGACTAGCGAACCTTTCATCGCGGTTCTGACGTATAACTTAGAGGGAGATCATAACCCCCATATATACTGTGATATTTACAAATGAAATCTCTACATTGCGTGAAGGCCATTTCTCCCCCCCACACACACATAAACAAACATAGAAAGAATAATGTACGTTTATGATATATCTTTAATATGTGTCTCTGACGTTAGTTGTGTGTGTTTAGAAAGAAAAAAAATCTTTGTTCGTGTTCCGCTTCCTCCCCTTCCCCGAAGCTACCCTTTCTTCCCTCTTTTCCTCTTATCTCCTCGCTTCTCATTTCTCTTCACTTCTCTTCACTCCTATCCACTTCTATTCAATTTTCTTCGCTTCTCTTCTTTCTCCTCACTTCTATTCTTTCTCCTGGCTTCTCATTAATTCTCTTCGTCTATTTTTTTTTTTCAATTTCTCGTCTCCTTGCCTACTTGCATTCTCAATCAATCAGTCAATCTCGTTGTTTTTGTAGTTCGTTGCAACCTTATTGCTTTGCCGTCTTTATAGCCCCGGGTTGCGGAATTATCTTCGTTCTGGGTGCGGTTTATTACCACACAGCGTTCACACTCGGTAATGGCGGTTGAACGACTGGCAGTAGGGGCTGATGTTTTATTCTTTTGTTATCCCATTACTTTATAAAAAGCGGGGGTGCTTATTTGTAAAGATTTGCCTGCGATAAAATTGTCTTATTATTATTATTTTTTTTTTATTTTTTTTTTTTTTTTTTTATTTTGCATGGCGTTTGATCCTTTGAACCATTGAATTCGCGGCATAAAAAGTAGAAGACAAAGGGCTCAGGAAAGCCGGAGTATTTTTTTTTGCTATAGAGATTTATAATGGTATTGAGGTCATTTATCTTTTTGCAAAGTAAGTTTCAGGAAGGATAAGACTTATTGTTGTAGAAGGATATATAACAAGGATTTAACTAAATAGTATATAGTGTATTTAGTTAAGTAATTGGTTGTGGCAGGTGTCAGGGTATCCACATCATTGCCTACCATATCCCAGACGCCCGTGTTTTAGAATATAAACAGATTAAGGAGATACATACATTAAAGAGATGGATGTAGGGGGAAAACAAACCTGCTAGTTTTTTCTCCTAGTTGGCAACCACACTCGATTGCACATTTTTATATAATATTTTCTCTTGATACGGTTGACGAAAAACATAGTATTCACCGATAACAGTCACAAAACCTTTGATAAAATTGTTGTAACTTCTGTAGACTTGTATTTAGTGAAAGTGGAGTCTAGTGACATGCGGCAACTCGGATGACTCGCGACCTCTCTGTTTTTAGCGTTGGGGGTCACGCACGTGCCATGTTGACTCTGCAGAGGAGATGAGTGCGTAATGACTTTGCATAAACTGTTCTTATAACGAAGCTCTACTTCATTTACGTCATCACCGAAATCATTCAGTCTTCTTTCCACGCTCTCAATTTTTGCCTGCATGCTCCGCCCCATTCACACGCAGGTCTTCATTCATCTGTCTCTTTTTCATCCTTAATTATGAATCGCCTTTATGATGTTTCTCTTTCGACACAGTAAACCAGCCTGGCTTATCGATTCCAGTAACTCTACACACTCTCTTCCTCTGCTTCCCATTCCCTTTACCTTTTTTTCCCAGACGCCTTTCCCTGTTACTCGGTGGTTGTAGATACTTTCCTCTTGCTTCCTATTAGCTGTGTCTCTACCCTTTAATGGTGCGTAACTCCTTCCTCACTCCCTTGGACATTTCGTGTCTTGTCAATCCTTTAACTTTTCGCCTCTTCGTTTCCTTTCCTTTCCTTGTAAATGATGTCTCACTCTTTTCCTTCGCATATTATCTACTCTTCCTCTGCTCTTGCCCCTAATCATCCGTGAATCTCAGCCGTAGCCTCGCACGCTCTTTGAAAGCGTTCATTTCAAGTGAGTCTCTCCTGAGCTCTCAGCTGTTAGTTTCGCACAATAGCAAGAATGGGAAACGTATCGTAATCAGAGACCGAAAATTGTAAAATGAGTAGGTGCATGGGTTCGGGGCGTATCATTTAAGAGTTGTTGCACACTTGCATGACAATGCAATCTCTCCGTCTACCGTTTACGTGACACAGTGACCCGTGATTGTGCCCGGCGCGTGATTGTTTCTCTGATTACTTGCAGTGAAGTGCTCGCTAATTGCGTTTTTCCTTTCCTTAATCAGAATTTATAATCAAATCACTCCCCTGCTGCTCTTCTTCGCTGCATTATTATCGCCATTAACCTTTTTAATATCTCGATTATATATAGTGTTTTGAGTACAGCGCAGCGGCTGGCAGGATTGAATAGCATTGTGGTCAATAATATGTGGCTTGTGCATGTGGCAAACTGACAAGATACGGGTTAAGAGGCGATGAATTATAAAGTATGACTGGTTCTGTGCAAAGTGGAAAGTATGCGGCTTATGCTTCGCGAATACACCCATGTATTTGTTCTTAGTGGTGTTTCTTACTTCGAGTTAATGGGTGCAAATCGTCGGCACTAACAAGTCTATTTTAGGCATTGATGATGTAGCTGTCAGGGTTGGCTTGCGTTGCAGTTCTGGTTGATAGGTTATTATCTTTCAGCTTCAAGGTGTGATTTTTTTTCCATTAATTTATTGCCTGAGAATAGACCCTGCTTGTAGCAGATCCTATAGTCTACCAGCAGACGACTTTGTATAACGAATCATACCAATAGAGACTCTGTATAAGTATAAGCATAAGTATAAGCAGAACATCGGTTTATCAGATATTGTGAGTGTTATGATTATCAGTATATGCAATCGCTGCCTGTTTAGACTGTTATTCAAACGTAGGAAGATTATATGTTTCCCTTACCTTGCGCAAACATATTAAGCATCGTAAACACTAAAGTCGGAACCCGTGCATAAAAAGCCATCAAAATGCTTTCAAATACGTTGAGCACAACTTCAGAACAGCTCGTTTGTGAATAAGCTTTAAGCAGGTGGCTGTAAGAAGTGACACATCCGCCTGCATACCTGCGCAGTTCAGTGTTACCTCACAAAAGCCCGACTCTAAAAACTATGGGAGAAAGTGCATCTGCAAAAAAAAAAAAAAATAGTAGTGCTTACTGAGCCCGTTGCCTTGCTGATGTTTCAGATTACGCAACGGTAATGAGGTGGGATCCAACTTTTGCGCATAATGACCTTCTAGTAGTTTTATTGCACCTTCCTTGTTTTGTACTTTTTTGGGGGGTTTGTGTTGTTAGTAAGATTTATATAGATATCCCTGTTTTTCCTACTTGCATTTGTCTGTACAGGAGGGTTGAATAAAGAAGCATTTTAGAATCTATATTGCGTATGCGTATGCACGGGTTTAAATATATGTGCGCTTTTTCTTAATTACGTCATAGTACGTTTGGCTTATGCTTGTGGCCATGTTTCTGTTACACCTTTCACCGTTGAGAATAACCTTTTGTGCGGAATAGATTGAACAGATATAGTATTTAGAGACCGCTCTTGTATTATATGTTATCAGTATTATTGCCATTCAAGTGTCGCCCCGTAATTGCCCCATATATAATTGCAGTATGAACCGCCCCAGCATGTCACAGCGTTTGTCACTTCGTGCATCATATTCCTTAATTGGTGTGACTATTTTCGTGACACTAGCTGCCAGCTGCGGTGTTTTAATGAAAGCGTTGATTGTCGATTTTGCTTTTATACACTAGTCGTCAACACTAATCCATTATAAACGAAAACTATTGGTATTTATAATTTTATAATTTCCTCTTGCATTGTCCATTGGAGTTCGTTCGGTCTTCCTTTATAATAACTAATAAGCTTCATCTGTTGACAATTATCAGAAGAAGAACGTGTAAATAGTTATTTGTAGTATGAATATTAAAGTTTGTAATGATATTTACATAGTTTTGAAAATAACAGTCGGGGTGGACTGCCTCGATGTATTAATATGCACACTCAGCGGCCTGCAGTCATCCTGAAGGATATTGCATGTTGGGCGTTGGTACTGAGTAGTAGTGTCTACTCATTTTCTTGCAGGCTGTTAGCGGTAATTGTAGCTGCAGTAAACGTTTTGGCAGGCATTCTGGGTCACGCGACTCATGCGAATGGCGTGCACTCTTGATTTTATTTTCATATGCTTACATTTTGCATTTTCTTCCTATTTCTATGCACTTCCTGCACAGGCAAAGGCGCGCGCGCTCACACACACACACACACACACACACACACACACACACACACACACACACACACACACACACACACACACACACACACACACACACACACACACACATTCATTATATGTAAAAATGTATATGTAATTACAGATTTCGAGATTATGAACACAGTTTTAGCTCTTTACTTGAAGCCTGATCTGCTCCAAGCCAGCGCAGCATCTGTTGGTTGCCGTAACATTCCTTTTAACTGTTTATTTGACTTCGCGAGCAAAGTTAACATCCGCCTCTTTGATATCTTGGGCATATTTCCGCTTGAGTCCTGACAAACGGGGGTCTGTTTAAGACATCTTCTCATGATATCAAATATGAACGGTTTTATTGCCACCATTGTTCGTGATTATTCGAACGATGAGCTCTACAGATTGCTTTTTATTGTTTTGTTTTGTAGGTGTTTGTTGTCCAAGTTGATGACTCAGCGCTGTCAGTCTGTGAAGTGCCAGCGCCGACTGCTGTGTCCGAAACACAATCCCTCAACGCGTATTGCCAATTTCATGGCTATTTGACAGCAAGCCATTCCATGTTGATTATAGATTACAGCGTGTGCTTTGCTCTATTCTTTCTCCCTCGGGCACGCCATGAAAAACAACGGTAATTCCAGTAATAAGCCGAAGGTTTGGCCTTGAATTATTTGAATACACTGTCATATAATTAGTTTCACGCAATATGATTTCAATTTCCATTTTTTTTTTTTTTTTTTTTTTTTTTTTTCTTCCCTTCATATACAGTCGGTGTTTCCTCTGGAAGCCGTTTAATGTTGCTAGATGGTTCAGATGTTTTGCCTTGTTTTGGATCTTTCGCAGCTCTCGGATAATTAATTTTCACGCCCGAGGCCATGTGTCTCGGACTCCATCAGATAACAGAGGCTTTATTAACAACACGATTCACTGCGTTTGTCATGGCAAATTGGGGGGTAGGGGGGGGGGGTATCAAGCCAAGTACTAGGAGGGATGTGTTGCTTGACTTACTCTTGAATATAACAGACAGAAAAATTTCATGTTAATTTCAAAATCAGTAACTATTGTTATGTTACGACGGTTAATCATCGAAAGGTTCTGTGACATTAAATGTTTATTAATATTCTTATAATTCGTAAAACTGTGTAATTTTTTTAAAACATGGCAGTAAGCACTATTGTTCATTTTTCTTTGTACTAATCTTATGGAGTACAAGATTATTGGGTTCATGGAAATGTTAATTATGTGGGAAAGGTCACGGCTTGTTCAGGAAGGTGAATTATCCGTAAGATTATAATGACGAAGCCATGTACATTAACGCCGAACATGATGATGACAGTCGGCTCAGTTTATTAATACTTAAATAATGATTGATGCCATTCTTTGATAGTAACTGATATCATAAAAAAATACATCATCTGCCTTGTCTTTGAGAACGTATTCTTATCATCCTCATGTTGTGATGAAGAATGGAGTAAAGCCTCGGTTCCTCTACCCATTTCGTTATCTGGTCCGAAATTTACCTATTAAAACTGGTCCCTGAAACCACTTTCGATTTTTTGTTTTATCATTGATATTGTTATTGTCATTATTATTATCAGTGTTATTTTTATTGTTGTTGTTGTTGTTGTTATTATTATTATTATTATTATTGTTGTTGTTGTTGTTGTTGTTATCATCATCATCATCATCATTGTGATTGTTATTGTTATTGTTTTCATTTTTATTATTATTGTTTTCATGTTTATTATTATTTTCATTGTTTTCATTATTATTTTCTTACCCATACTAACGCGCGTCCAGGGGCAGGATTCAAAACGCAGACAGCAGCATGAAATGACACAACTTCTATGTTCTCTCTAAAGTTTCGTGATTTTGGGCTTACTGGTTCAACGAGAAGGAATGACACACACGATGAAGAGGCAAGACATCGGAGAACCCCAAAAAAATAAGTGATTACCATAATTCCCGTCCTGTTGTTTATGATGTCAACCAGTCAACCGTGCTCGCTCACGATTTAAAATTAATATTTATTCATCAGTTTGATATGCAAAAGTCACGTTATGAAACGCGTCTATAATAGAGTATCATTTCCCCATTTAATTACAAAATTACCCCTAAATAACTCACAAAGGTACTATCATGAATACAAATACTTGATAATCCTTGCCTTAGGGTCTAGATTAAGGGTAGTTAACCCACGGCTTAAGGAAGTTCTAAAGATTACCTATCTAAATACGGTGATTAGATAATCCGTAATATGGTGCCGGCAGGTTTACCTAGACATGGCGTTTATCAGCAAGCTGTCAAATGATGATATTGATGGAGTTTTAAGTAACCAGGTATCCAGGTATGTGATTTGTTTTATATAACGTGTAGGTTTCAGTGCGGTTCATATTAGAAGTTAAAAGTAATTATAATGTGTATTTGTTACATCTTTCTGTCCAGTTTTATCAGTACAGTTCTTTCATAGGAGGGAGTGGCAACAAGGAAAAGTGTGTATGCCATACAAATACACTGATATACGCCATTCACAGAAATGTGGATTTGCTCGATATCCCTGATATTAGAAAACCAATTTACGAAGTAAAAATGGATGACCGCCTGCCCTAGCTCGGGCTGCTTTTTGTAATACTCTGGAGATGGGACTCGTCTCATTTTGTTCCATACTTCGGTGAATTTGTATAAATAAAAGTGTTTGTTTCCCTGTTGTAATACTCGCATGTTTGGAGATATTCCGCTTGAGTTCTGACAAACGGGGGTCTGTTTATGACATCTTCTCATGATATCAAATATAAACGGTTTTATTGCCACCATTGTGCGTGATTATTCGATATCGAAGAAAAAGATCCGATGGGTGTACCATGGAAACTCGCCCAGCTTCATACGGTAAAAAAAAAAAAAATGAAATAAAAAATAAGAAAGAACAAAAGGAGACGGAAACTCCAATACACTTTTTTCTAATAAAGTAAGAGGTGTCTCATCTTCATTGGTCAAAATATGCGGCCTGAGCTAAAGCCTGGCGAAAGAAGAAAGAAAGGAAAAGACAAACAAATATATTGGCATTTCAAAGTTCATATACTTGCTGTCTTTTGTATACGTCTATTAAACACTGTATACTTGACCGACTCTCCCTCGTTATTTTTATTTAACTAATATTTGGCAATAACTTCTATTTCTACGTTTGGAAAATGTTGGCAATGGATAGTTATTACCAAAACTACGAGAAGGAAATAATGCGTAAAACATTTCTGCAGTCCCCCAAAATTGCTACAATATACTTTATGCAACGCTTTCCACAACTAACTAAATCTAAAATATCGTCTCGCTATCTTGAAGAAGGTGATTCTAGATTTTTTAATCAGGATCTAGACATATTCCTTCGGGATTAAAATAAACATAAAAAGCCCTGAAATATAGTATATATGTCTTATCAACCTTTGCAGAAGGAGTACGTTGTTGCCGTGGCTGCGACCGCCGGGGAGCAGTGGACCAGTGCCGGGCGACACGTTGGTCATGTCTCGCCCTCCCTCTCCCATCTCTCCTGCTCCCTCCTTCATCTTCAATCAGAATGCAAACAATAACAATAACGTCGACAACACCAGTTTTCGGTAAGTGGATTGGTCTTCTTGCGGTCTAATGTAGTTCAATAATTTCAGGTCGTCAGTATTGAGCCTTGTCTTGAAGTATTAACGATGCTTTTGCTCTTGATTGCTTCAACGCAATTTAGGATATTCGTTGCCCCAAGTTTAATAGAGTACAGCTTTCTCTGAATTTTTCCCCCATTAAATCTACCAAAATGAAATTTGTTATGGGTGACTTTTATTTATGTGACGGAAATATAACGGTGAACGTTTGACTGGCAGGGGCACTGGTGAAAAGGCAAACCATGTACCTCAGCTGGCGGATCACTCAGGCCTCAATTACACCTTTGGAAGCCTGGAGGATGAAGCGGGCACGCACAGACCGTGAGTGATTTTTACCTTTTTTTGCGGTGTTGCTCGTCTATGTTAGGCTTCTTGGTAAGAGAAGCGAAGGAGGAGAAAAGATGACGGGAAATGAGGGGTGGGAGGAAAAGGAAGAGGGAGAATATAAAACGAAGATGATGGGAAATGAGGGAGGAAAAGGGAGAGGAAGAATAAAAAGAGAAATGACGGGAGATAAAGGAGGGAAAGGGAGAGGGTAGAGGCAAGTAAGGAGAAAAATGACGGGAAATAAAGGGCGGGAGGAAAAGAGAGAGAAAGGATCTGAAAGGAGAAAAAGGAAGGGAAAGGTGTAGGAGGAAAAAGGGAGAGGGAGAAGCAAAAAAGGAGAAAAAACTACGGAAAGTGAGAAGGTAAGAGAAAAAGAGAGAGGGAGACGGTGGCGATATTATAATGTTAATAGGATACGGAGATTATCATTAAGAAAATCAGGAAAGTAGTTGAAGTAGAATTAGTAGTAACAGTACTGAGGTTCGGAAAAGTAGAAATATAGTTATTGATTAGGAGGAGTAGACAATGATAACTGGCTAGAAATTGGGAGAGAGTAGACAGTGATAACTGGCTAGAAGTTGGGAGAGAGTAGACAGTGATAACTGGCTAGAAGTTGGGAGAAGAGTAGACAGTGATAACTGGCTAGAAGTGTGGAGAGAGTAGACAGTGATAACTGGCTAGAAGTTGGGAGAAGAGTAGACAGTGATAACTGGCTAGAAGTGAGGAGAGAGTAGACAGTGATAACTGGCTAGAAGTTGGGAGAAGAGTAGACAGTGATAACTGGCTAGAAGTTGGGAGAAGAGTAGACAGTGATAACTGGCTAGAAGTTGTGAGAGAGTAGACAGTGATAACTGGCTAGAAGTTGTGAGAGAGTAGACAGTGATAACTGGCTAGAAGTTGTGAGAGAGTAGACAGTGATAACTGGCTAGAAGTTGTGAGAGAGTAGACAGTGATAACTGGCTAGAAGTGTGGAGAGAGTAGACAGTGATAACTGGCTAGAATTTGTGAGAGAGTAGACAGTGATAACTGGCTAGAAGTTGTGAGAGAGTAGACAATGATAACTGGCTAGAAGTTGTGAGAAGAGTAGACAGTGATAACTGGCTAGAAGTTGTGAGAGAGTAGACAGTGATAACTGGCTAGAAGTGTGGAGAGAGTAGACAGTGATAACTGGCTAGAATTTGTGAGAGAGTAGACAGTGATAACTGGCTAGAAGTGTGGAGAGAGTAGACAGTGATAACTGGCTAGAATTTGTGAGAGAGTAGACAGTGATAACTGGCTAGAAGTTGTGAGAGAGTAGACAATGATAACTGGCTAGAAGTTGTGAGAGAGTAGACAGTGATAACTGGCTAGAAGTTGTGAGAGAGTAGACAGTGATAACTGGCTAGAAGTGTGGAGAGAGTAGACAGTGATAACTGGCTAGAATTTGTGAGAGAGTAGACAGTGATAACTGGCTAGAAGTTGTGAGAGAGTAGACAATGATAACTGGCTAGAAGTTGTGAGAAGAGTAGACAGTGATAACTGGCTAGAAGTTGTGAGAGAGTAGACAGTGATAACTGGCTAGAAGTGTGGAGAGAGTAGACAGTGATAACTGGCTAGAATTTGTGAGAGAGTAGACAGTGATAACTGGCTAGAAGTTGTGAGAGAGTAGACAATGATAACTGGCTAGAAGTTGTGAGAAGAGTAGACAGTGATAACTGGCTAGAAGTTGTGAGAGAGTAGACAGTGATAACTGGCTAGAAGTGTGGAGAGAGTAGACAGTGATAACTGGCTAGAATTTGTGAGAGAGTAGACAGTGATAACTGGCTAGAAGTTGTGAGAGAGTAGACAATGATAACTGGCTAGTTGTGAGAGAACAGACATCCCAAAGTCCATATACAAGCTAACGCGCACACAACTGGCTGTTGAGGATAATGCAAGAATGTAGGGTTACGGAAAGGATGGGTGTTTTTGCCACCATCCCAGTGCAAGTTCGAGCCTGTAGAAAATAAAGGAATAGTTTCAGTCAGTGGTTTGCAAACTGTGGGGCGCATTCCCCTTGGGGGGGGGGGGGGTAGCGTCAATGCTTGATAAAGAGGATAATTATTTTTATTATGGTGGAATTTAAGAAACTCTGTAGAGAACTAAGTGCAATCATCATAGTAGTGAGGGTAAGTGTAATTTTCAAAAATACTTGATGACATGTGCTTACTATGCCAGCAAAATACACTGACTTAATTCATTTCGTGGCCGCTAAACCATCGATCAAATTTGATTCTTGTAGCATCCTACTATATTCGTTTTGGTCATAAAAATTTACCTCTAGCCAAGCCATTATTCGTTTCATTTGCTGCAAGTTTCTCACTCCAAACCCATCAAGTTTGATTAAGAATAACAACTTATGTGTGCTTCCACAAATGGAAGTCTTTGGGTTTTAAAACCGGGTCATTTTAGAGCCAGGGATATTTGGTACGAGAAATAGACCGTTGTGGAAATTATCTCTTTGTGCTGTTTCACGTATCTTTTTATTAGCTTCTATCAATAAAATCTGTCCGAAATAATAGACGAAAAATAGATCTCCACAATGTTCTTGCAGTTGTTGATCTTGCCTTCTCCTCAGGGACCCGGGTGAGCTGCAGCAGGAAGTGCTGGAGCTGGAGCACACGAACCGCCGCCTCACTGGGGAAAACGCCGAGCTCACCACCCATCTCACAAACGCCGAGGACCTCAACACGTCACTCAGGGAACAATGTACACAGCTTGAACAGGCACTCAACAGGTAAGTGTGATGGGCAGTTTGACCAGGTAATTGAGTGTGTGACAGTAACGCCAAAGTAAGCGGGAAAATCAAGATAGATATTCGGCAAAGTAAGTAACGAATCTTATTGACATCTTGCGAAAGGATAACGCCACTATTATCAGTTGTGCCAGCGACTTTTTTTCACCTGAAGTCGTGCCGAGATAATCTCCGACTTTGGTCAGCATCTTATCGCTTGCAAACACTTTTTGCGTCAAGGACATGTGTTTTCATATCTCAAGTTACTTTTATAACACATTATTGATCTTCTCTCTAGAAGATATGAAGTGTTTTGGTAAGCACTTACAGATATAACCATTACGTTAAGATAGTTATCAGACACTAACCATGACGTTCTTATATTGATTATTTTTCATGATAACAAATATACTTGTGTTCTACGAGCAGCGTGCAGCACCAGCTGGCGGGAGCGCGCCGGATGGAAACCGAGATTGAAGAGTTTCGAAACCACCTCGACATGGAACGCGAAGAGAAGGGGCGTCTTCTCGGCCGGCTGGGCCACTTGGAGAAGGACAACCAGGAACTTGCTGCCAGGCTCGAAGATCTTGTGGCGCAGGTACTTGGAACACAGTTGATTTTGATCAGGATGCTATCATTCTACGAGAAATGGAAACAAGTCCGTTCTAGTGGCACAACATATGTGCGTGCGTGCGTGGTGTGTGCGTGCGAGTGCGTGCGCGTGTGCGTGTGCGTGTGCGTGTGTGCGTGTGTGTGTGCGTGTGCGTGTGCGCGTGTGCGTGTGCGTGTGTGCGTGCGTGTGTGCGTGCGTGCGTGCGTGCGTGCGTGCGCGTGTGTGTGTGTGTGTGTGTGTGTGTGTGTGTGTGTGTGTGTGTGTGTGTGTGTGTGTGTGTGTGTGTGTGTGTGTGTGTGTGTGTGTGTGTGCGTGCGTGCGCGCGCGTGTGTATGTGCGCGTGTGCGTGTGCGTGTGTTTATGTAGGTTTTATTCAAGTTCACGCTCTCTAAATATTACATGGCAATGTTTCTAGGCAACTATCATTGAGAGAGCGTTTGCCAACCGGAAATGGTATATTTATTCTGAGCGAATTCACTTTAGTGCTTATTTTACAGTTCGTTTGATGTTAATACTGAAAATGATTACCCTTACCATTGAAATTATGATAATCGTTATGATCATTTTTGCTGTTAACGTCTTTATCATCATAATATTCATCATCATAATAATAATAGTAATTACCATATTGCTATAACTATTACTGTGATAACAGTAATAACAGTGAAAAAAAAAATGATGGTTCTTGTTATTTTTATTATTTTATTTTATATTTTTCTGTAATTATCATTATTATGATAATTCCTGTGTTTTTTTTTTCGATCTAGTTATTGTTGTTACTGTTATCATAGCTATTGTTATTGCTATTTTTTCTATTATTGCTATTATCTATATTATAATTCTGCATGCGTTTCCTCCGTCCGCTCGCTCGTTTCGCTTACATTTTACGCCTGAAATCATATTCATTGTTTAAAGTGGAGTGATAGTGGACAACACAGATCTCAAAGAATGGCACTCATTTTTACGGTTATTTTTATTGTTGTTGTTGTTGTTATTGTTATTATTATTATTATTATTATTGTTATTATTATTATTATTATTATTATTATTATTATTATTATCATTATTATCATTATTATCATTATTATTATTATTATTATTATTATTATTGTTATTATTATTATTGCTGTTATCATTGTCATTGTCATCACTATCATTGTTACTGTTTTTGTTATATATTATTTCTGGTTTTGTTTTTATTGTTTTCATTAACATTATTGACATTATCACTGTTGTTACTATTGTTATTGTTATTGTTATTATAATAATGATAATGAAAATGATAATGATTGTTATTTTTATTGTTGTTGTTTTCCTTACTATTACTATTGTTTTTAATACTGTCATCATCATCATCATCAACCCTGATTTTTACCATTATTAGTTATTAATATTATTGTTAGTTATTATAGTTATAATATTACCATTATTATTATTATTGTTGTTGTTGTTATTGTTGTTATTATTATTTTTATTATTATTATTATTATTATTATTATTATTACCATTGTTGTTATGATAATGATAATTACAACAGTAATAATAATAATAGTAATAATGATGATGATAATAATAATTATAATTATAATTATTATTATTATTAAAGTAATATTATTATTGTCATTATTAGTAGTGGTAGTAGTAGTACTAGTAGTAATAGTAGCAGTGACATTATTATATTCTTGTTTTTGCTATTATTAATATAGTTATCGTTATTGTTTTTTATAATTGTTGTTGTTGCTATTTCTATCAATAATGTCTATTTAATTGTAACTATGCTTATTATTACTATTGTTATCATCCTTGATATTAGTAGAATTAGTTTCATTATTATTTTTTTTATTATGTTTACTCTTATTATCATCATTATTGTATTATTATTATTGTTATAATTGTTATTATAAAAAATATCATTATTATTATCATTCTTATTGTTGTTATTGTTGTTGTTATTAATATTGTTATTGTTATTGATTGTTACTGTTATCTTTATTGTATAAGATTTATTAGTATTGTTATTACCATCATTATCATTATTGTAGTAGTAATGTCATTATTAGTGTTGTTATTATAATTGTTACTATTATGATTGTTATTACTGTTGTTGTTATATATTATCATCATCATCACTCTTACTATTCTAATACAATTCTTATTATTTCTGTTATTGTTGTTATTATTATTTTTGTTGCAGTTATTGTTGGTATTATCATCATTATAATTAAAATTGTTTTTGTGTTGATAATGATAACTAATATTATAGCAGTAGTATTTTTATTATTATTATTATTGTTATTGTTATCATTATTATTATTCTCATTATTGTAATTATTATTTTTCACATTGTAATTATTATTATTATTGATGTTGTTGTTATAATGATAATAATATTTTTTTATTGTTCTTGTTATTATTATTATTTTTTTATTCATGTTATAATTTTCATTATTATTATAGTCATTGTCATTATTAGTGTTATGGCTATGATGATTATTATTATTATTATTATTATTATTATTATAATTATTATTATTAATATTATTATGATTATATTTTTATTGTTATTATTATTATTGTTGTTGTTGTTATTATTTTTGTTATTGATATTTTTATTGGAATTACTATTATCATTATTATTATTGTTGTTGTTGTTGATGTTTTTATTATTATTATTTTTATTAGTATCATTATTATTATTATTTTTTTTAATATAGTTATTTTTATTGTTGTTGTTGTTGTTGTTATTATTGTTATCTTTATTATTATTATTATTATTACTATTGTTATCTTTATTATTACTATTTTTAATATTATTATTTGTATTGTTATTATTATTATTATTATTATTATTATTATTTGTATTATTATTATTGTTGTTGTTGTTGTTGTTGTTGTTGTTATTATTATTATTATGATTATAATGTTATTGTTATTGTTAGTAATTATTATTAAATTTATTCATTTATTTATTTTTTTATCATTATCATTATCATAGTCACTGTCATTGTCAATATTACTATTATTATTGTTGTTGTTGTTGTTATTATTATTATTTATTATTATTATTATTATTATTATTATTATTATTATTATTATTATTATTATTATTATTATTATTATTATTATTACTATTTTTGTTAATATTACTGTTTTCCTTATTGTTACTATTATTGATATTATATTTATTCTAATAATAATAATTTTAATGATAATTACTATCATTGTTATTATTAATAAATTTTAGTAATGTTCATATTATCAATATGTTTATGTTGATATAGATATTCAGAAAAAAATATTATCATTATTATTATTGTTGTAATTCTTTTTCTTCTTGTTCTTGTTCTTATTATTATTATTATTATTGTTATTGTTATTGTTATTATTATTTTTTTTTTTTTTGATATCATCATTTACATCAACAACAACAACAATAGCAGTAACCATCATGACTGTCAGTATTATTTATATTATTACTATTATTACCATTATCTTTATTGTTATTGTTATTATTCTTGTTATTATCAGTATTGTTATTGTTTTTTATTATTATTATTATAATTGTTATTATTTTTGTTGTTTTGTTGTTGGTGTTATTGTTATTGTTATTGCTATTTTTATTATTATTATTGTTGTTACCAATATTGTTATTATTATTATTATTATTATTATTATTATTATTATTATTATCATCATCATTATCATCATCATTGTTAATGTTGTTATTATTATTATAATGATTATTATTACTATTTTTATTATTAATATTACTATTACTGTTATTGTTGTTAATATTATTTATTTTATTATTATTGTTATTATTTTAGAGCTATTGTTTTTATTGTTATCATTGTTATTTATAATTATAGTATTGATTGTTTATATTGCTGTTTGTCAGTACTATTATTGTAGCAATTATCATTATTAATACTTTATTTTTAATTAACTTATTTTATGATTTTTTTTATTTATTTATTCTAATTGTGATAACTGTAATCAGTTGTCTCCAGACTAACAGCAAGAAATATATAATGATTATTATTGTGAATTTATATATTTTTTTATTATCATTGTTGATATTACAGAGATTGTGGTGTTGATGACTCTGGTTGATGACAATAAGAAAGAACATACACATTACCCATAGCTTGCTTGAACATACATTTGCATCCCTGAAGGCCTTTGCCATTACTGCTAAATCTTCCAAACAAATTTTAGAATATAACAACAATTTTAGGTAAATGCTGCACAAGAGGAGGCTGAAGGGCGTGCAACCCAAGAAGCTCAACTCGTAGCTGAGCACAAGACACAGGTGGCAACCTTGATGGAGAAACTCTCAAGTTGGAAGTTACAGGCCCAAAGTCAGGGTACCATCGTGCGGGACCTTGAGGATACGGTGAAGGATCTCAAGAGAGTCATTGAGGTAAGGATAAATGTTGGAGGTTAGCACACTTTAGGAAATCTACAGTTAGAAGTTATTGTGAATTGATTTACTGACACTTAACCCAAATCCGACGGGCATGGTATGAATAATACATAGTTAATGATGTTTGGTGCAGTACTATTTATTTGTAATGGCAATTTATGGCCTGTTTAAGTATTTATTGAAGAGTAAAAAGTGTGAGGATTAGGATTTTCTTAAGGCTTTTTAACCATGATAGAACATTGCTTAAAATTTTGTTTGCAGAAATTAATGTTCTTTTTGGGAAAGTATTCTGTAAGATCAAAACCTGGGTAGAAATTGTATGGATTAATTCATGTTCAGTAGTTTTTCATGCTTAGAGAGTCATAAAATAAAATAAAGTAGTCCTGAATACCTTGTCATGAAAGAGTGTTTTTATGGGCAATGATGTACTTAATATGATTTGCTCAATTATTCTATCCCAAACAGAGTTAGATGTAATAATTCTCTTATGCATATTTCTAATTTATGCTCTTCTATTATTGTGTGAATTGTAGGTTCTGAAAGATGAAAAGACCAATTTGGAGCAACAGCTGATATGCCTAAGAGAAGAACTGACTTCTGTAACAACACAGGCAGACCATGAGGTAATTGCTATGAAATTTAGACAAGAATTTAGATAAACTAGTCAGAGTAAAAATGCAAATAGTTATTATTTTTCTGACATTCAGTTTTAGCTCTAGATATCTATACGAGAAAATTGTCTGCATGTAATGAGAAATTGATCGGTTAGAATGTAAAATTGTGAATATATATGGTATTACATCTATATTTTCCCTTTTCTATTAACAGATAAGTGGTGAGGTTGATGAAGATGTAAAGGAGAACAGAAGTAATGGTAACATAATGGGATCACTGAAAAAGATGCCTTGGGGACCTCCCTTGTACTCCACACCCTTTAGTGGAAGAAGCCTGGCCAAGTCATCTCAAGAAACACCTCAGAGCATACACTCAGAAATACATACTATGGTACGGTGGTTAAATATAAGAGTTTTTTATAGTCTTAGCTTTTGGTGGGTAGGGGATGATAGGCAGAGGGTTGGTTCTGAAGGCTTGATATTTCCTGTTTCTTAATAGAACATCTTCAGCTGCAACCAGTATCAATTTGTTTATATGTATGGTATTTTTGACATTTGTATGTCTATTTACTAATATGTGGAAGGTGTCAGTAATGTTTTTTCTTTTTGAAGCTTTTCAGTCAAGAAGTAAAAAAGTAGTAGGGCTCTCCCTACCTTTGCATGTGTCAGTGTAGTTTTGATACACTTGGAATACTATAATCTTGTGAAGTAGTGCTGAAAATCTGAAGCAATATATATATATATAATATTTAAAGAATTCAGATGTAGATGCTTCTGTAGTGTTAACCCATTGCCGCTGGGCATGGCAGGTACTAAGTCACCAATGAGCTAATTACAAGTTCTGCCTGTCTCTCCTGTTTACCCTTTTCCTTGATTTTCAAAAATATTTTATCATATCTTATATTGCTGTTATTAATATCAATAACATTATAGTAATTATAATGTCTATAATAATAATAACACCATTGGTATTCATAGCATTAGTAAATGAAATGTTTTTCCTGCCAGTTCAAAGAAAAGGTAAAATTAGGTAAGGTCACATGGTCCGCTCATTGACTCCTTTGGCTAAGCACTAGCAAAGCAATCTATGTGCAGAGACATTTCATCAAATAAAAAATTAAAAGTGCACAGCATTTTCCTGGTGGCATTGGGTTAATTCCAGGTATTTCTATAAACACTGTGTTTGTATGTGACCCTGTGTTGGTACTTTGTTATCTTAGAGCTCCAATCAGATCAAACCAAATTGAGGCTTAGTATTTAAAATATGAATACTTAAATGAATATTGGACTAGAGAGATAATATTCAACAGTGTGAGCATCATGAGGAACTACAGTGAATCCCAATTTTTTTGACTGAATGAAGCCATGATATGGAAATGAATACAGGCCTCCTCTAAAGTAGGAATTGCAGATATAGCCATTTCAGTTGTAGTATCACCCTTTGTAGGATTTTGGAGTTGGTGTTTTGTTCATAGAATGAGATGGTACAGTAGTAAACATCAGAAGTATTAACAGAAGTTGGCTAAACTTGTGAATATCTAGTTCAGCATGCAGAGAGGTCTTTGCAGTTACTGCAAATTCACAATAAATAATAATGGCTCTGATAGCAAATCCATTTAAAGGGAATAGATGGTATCATAGGGATTAGAAAATAAGTAACAAGATGTTTGAAACTGTTGATACATATGAAAATGACTGATATAAATAAAAGAATATAGGATTTGG
>NC_061825.1:2315695-2318195 GCF_019202785.1 Penaeus chinensis
ACGGCAAGTATAAGTTCTGCTGATTGCTTTGTCAGTGTCGGTGTCTGTCGCTCTGTAAGAAATGGGAAAAGGTATTCATCTGAATAATTTTACATATAACTGAGCATCCTTTGGAAGATCGGTGCGAATTAGCATTGCAAAGAGGAATTACGGTAATATGTATTAATTAAAAAAAAAAAAAACATATGGGGTGATGGGAAACGATTCAGATTATGTCGATGTGAAGAGAAATAAAAATTAAATTTTCAAAAGGCACGGATTTTACTAATATTGCTAACAGAAATTCACGCAATTGTAAATATTTGTATACGCGCATAGATGTTCACACAAACACAAGCTGTGTGTTTGTCGGATAGATAAACGAGTGCATCGTTTTGTTTTTCATTAATTTTTATAAACTTAACTGATTTACAAAGAGCAAATGGCTGTCCACTGTAGTGTATTGTGATGTAGGACGACGCGATAGTTTCGCATTTGTCATCATGAAAAGAGCGCGGAGAATGACTACGTGCCTGACTGACGAGGTTGTCAGATGAGATTTGATTTTGTTCCCAGTCTGAGACAACGTGTTTTGAAAACTCGAGATTTGAAGGCCTGGAAAATTAGATGATTTTTTTTTTTCTTATGTTTTTCGGTTTCTTCATTTTCTTTGTTCTGACGAGGCCTATTAAGAGTTTCTCTACATTTTCTCATGTTCTGCTATATTCCTATTGTTCTTTTCTTCTTTCTTTCACTCTCTGACCTCTCTTATTCACGGCTTCTTTCATGTACAATCTTCTGTTATTGCTTCATATGTCTGTGTTCGTCCTCCCTTTCTTCCTTTTTTTCCCCTCTCAACATTTCCCCTTTCGTCTTCCCTTCTTCCTTCCCTCCCCCTAAACCCTCCGTGATTTCATCGCTGCCCAACATTCTTCTCTTTTTCTCTTCTTCCCTTTTTCTCTTCCTCCCTTTTTCTCTTCTTCCCTTTTTCTCTTCCTCCCTTTTTCTCTTCTTCCCTTTTTCTCTTCCTCCCTTTTTCTCTTCTCCCTTTTTCTCTTCCTCCCTTTTTCTCTTCCTCCCTTTTTCTCTTCTTCCCTTTTTCTCTTCCTCCCTTTTTCTCTTCTTCCCTTTTTCTCTTCTTCCCTTTTTCTCTTCCTCCCTTTTCTCTTCTTCCCTTTTTCTCTTCCTCCCTTTTTCTCTTCTTCCCTTTTTCTCTTCCTCCCTTTTTCTCTTCTTCCCTTTTTCTCTTCCTCCCTTTTTCTCTTCTTCCCTTTTTCTCTTCCTCCCTTTTTCTCTTCTTCCCTTTTTCTCTTCCTCCCTTTTTCTCTTCTTCCCTTTTTCTCTTCCTCCCTTTTTCTCTTCTCCCTTTTTCTCTTCTTCCCTTTTTCTCTTCTTCCCTTTTTCTCTTCCTCCCTTTTTCTCTTCTCCCTTTTTCTCTTCTCCCTTTTTCTCTTCCTCCCTTTTCTCTTCCTCCCTTTTCTCTTCCTCCCTTTTCTCTTCCTCCCTTTTCTCTTCCTCCCTTTTTCTCTTCTTCCCTTTTTCTCTTCTTCCCTTTTTCTCTTCTTCCCTTTTCTCTTCCTCCCTTTTTCTCTTCTTCCCTTTTTCTCTTCCTCCCTTTTTCTCTTCCTCCCTTTTTCTCTTCCTCCCTTTTTCTCTTCCTCCCTTTTTCTCTTCTTCCCTTTTTCTCTTCCTCCCTTTTCTCTTCTTCCCTTTTTCTCTTCCTCCCTTTTTCTCTTCCTCCCTTTTTCTCTTCTTCCCTTTTTCTCTTCCTCCCTTTTTCTCTTCTTCCCTTTTTCTCTTCCTCCCTCTTTCTCTTCCTCCCTTTTTCTCTTCTTCCCTTTTTCTCTTCTTCCCTTTTTCTCTTCTTCCCTTTTTCTCTTCCTCCCTTTTTCTCTTCTTCCCTTTTCTCTTCTCCCTTTTTCTCTTCCTCCCTTTTTCTCTTCTTCCCTTTTTCTCTTCCTCCCTTTTTCTCTTCCTCCCTTTTTCTCTTCTTCCCTTTTCTCTTCCTCCCTTTTTCTCTTCTTCCCTTTTTCTCTTCCTCCCTTTTCTCTTCTTCCCTTTTTCTCTTCCTCCCTCTTTCTCTTCTTCCCTTTTTCTCTTCTTCCCTTTTTCTCTTCTTCCCTTTTTCTCTTCTTCCCTTCCACCTCTCTGCTCATCTTCCTTGATCCCTGCCCTCTCTTTGATCCCCCTCCCGCGCACTCTCTTCCCTTTTTTTTTCCTCCTTTTCCTTTTCCCTCTTTTTCCTTTTTCTTTTCCCTCTTTTTCCTTTTCCTTTTCCCTCTTTTTCCTTTTCCTTTTCCCTCTTTTTCCTTTTCCTTTTCCCTCTTTTTCCTTTTCCTTTTCCCCTTTCCTTCTTTTTCCTTTTCCTTTTCCCCTTTCCTTCTTTTTCCTTTTCCCCTTTCCTTCTTTTTCCTTTTCCCTCTCTTAACTTATCCTCCTTTTTCCTTTTCCTTCTTTTTCTCTTTCCCTCTTTTTCCTTTTTTTTCCTTTTTTTTCCTTTTTCCTTTTTCCTTTTCCTTCT
>NC_061825.1:2323195-2325695 GCF_019202785.1 Penaeus chinensis
CTTTGTGTACATAAAAGTTTCGGGACGCATTCAGAAGTTCGTATAAAAAAGGCAAGAGGCTGCTCGAAATATTTTACTGATATGTTATTTCCTGTTCGACGTATCTGTGTGCGTGCTGCGGCAGAGCAGTCCTCTGAGGACAAAGGGCTGCCCAAGTTCAATAACTGCGGTGACCGATCCTAACACTCAGGCCAAAGTCACGTTGTATCGGATCAGTTAGACATATTCGTTGGATTTGTTGAGAATAGCCCTTTCTCTGCGTAACTGCCCATTTCCAGAGTGCATTGCTTTAACACTAAATTAACATAGCACTTAATACCTCTGGGAACTCCCTCCACCTGATCTCCCTTCATTCTCTAATACAGCACACCGCACACTTCCCAACTGCATAAAGCTAAGGGCAGCTATTAACCTATGGCCGGTATGTTAGAATTGTACGAGTCCTGACCCAATTAATATTCATTATACGGACATTTATATACACGGACATGGATGCACATCTATCAGTCTAGACATGCATTTACACAGACATAAATGCATATCTATCAGTCTAGGTAGGCATATCTAACGGAAAGGTAGATAGATTAGATGAATATATATTAGGACAGATATGCATTTATTTATATCTATCTATATATATGTATATGTATGTCGTATATATGAATATTCATTGGGTCTCGCACAATTTTAACAAACACTCAGTAAACACTAGACTCTCAAAATCTTTCACGAATAGATAGCTGTATGAGGCAATGCACTGTCAGCCAACAAGAAAAATCTGTGACATCCAGAAAGCCTCAAGCCATCCAAATATAAGAACACAGTCATCAAGTATCTCCCATCCGCTACAATTCACAAGGACCTCGACATTACTTCAGATATAAATATTAAACTGGCATAAAAATATACGGTTCCTGAAGACGCTTTATGCATGAAAGCAAACAAATATATATAGATTAATAATCACTTAAAACTTTTTTCCCCTTGCTTTACCTGCATTCGCATAAAACACTGATGATAAACGTTTTGACATACATATTGCTCATAGGTAACCTTTCCCAAGACTCAACAGACTGGAAACACAAAGAAAAGATACCACAATATCACATACTGACTTTATGCTGGACGTAACAACCGCGCGGCAAAGATCCATCAAGAGCGTTTATGCAACTACACTGTTCCGCTCCATTAGTGATCCTCTGGCATGGTATGGGTTTCTATGGAAGGTCCTTTATGTGGGTTTCATATTACCTGCCGTCATTGATTACTGAATATATGGTTATATAACTTTTTAATTGTCATTTAAGCCATATAGTAATAAGATTTTGGTCGAGTTAAAAAAAATCACGAACTACCGTAGAAGTTTCATGGATGACGTTATATTTAGCCCCTAAAGAAATTTTAGCCAAACTGTGTTGGTAAATTTTGTTATGTAAATATTGTATCGGAAATTTGAATAATGCCGGTAGATCAAACCAAAAGTTATTTACCATTTATCATCATCTTATAAATATGAATTTGCTTCCCCGCAATAGGCAACGAGAGAAGGTCGCTTGCGTTTTCTTTAATTCCTCTGTTAGTGTGAGATAGTTCACGTGGATGCCCGTTTTCTTCTGCTGGGCGCAGACATTAGTAGTTATTCCCCAAGATGAATTAAACGAGATGGTATTAAACTCGTATGGTTAGAATCAAGGTCTGCATCACAAGAATAATGTAATGCATTATCATCTACGGTAGTGAATTACAAATACGCATTTAATTGGTCTATGATAGATACCTTGTAATTAAAAAAATGTATAATTACATGATTTGAAAAAGTCCACGAAAATATTTACGCTACCGTCCCTTATGTTCTTATAAGTGTTAAAGTTTCCACAAATGTCTCGGTCGATTTCGGGACATACACGGTTACCATGGCAACGGCTTGGCGCCGCATCTCTGACACACTCGTGTAGTGTTTGTGGCTGCCCCTCTTGTTATTCACATTTATTCTCGAATAGTTTGTCGAAAGGAATCTTATTAGACCTTTGTTGTTTGTTTCGTTAGTCCTATGCACCTCTGGAGCAATACTCTATGCACGAGACACCAAAGTAAGTAATGGGTCGTAAATGAATGACATGCTTGTTGCGGGATTTCCTCTTGCGTGGGCTGCTAGCAAATGATTCGTCATGGTTCTGATATGAAAGTGAAGGTTTGATTGATCATGACGTGAGCACAAAGCTGTGGTTTCATTCGAACAGGACTCATATCATCTGCGTAAACCAAAAACGTCTTCATGTCTTCAGTTCATTTATATATTCTGACCTTTAAAAAATGTGCAATTCCAGAATATCTAGATGTAGTGATGGGCAGATATGCGTTGAAATGGGAAGAGGTATGTTAAGAAACATTATTCAAGTTGTGATGAAAACGTCAATATGCACCTAAATGTAGCAGACCGCCGGGCGCCAGCACCAGAGCAAGTACTCTGCCTCTCAGACGCACCCACGCACGCGCAATC
>NC_061825.1:2330695-2335695 GCF_019202785.1 Penaeus chinensis
GGACAGTTCTCATTGCTAATTGCTCCCGCCTCCTTTCTGCTGCCCTGGAAATGTCCCTGGAAGTCCACAGATTCGTAAATGATTACCGCTAATCGGCGAAATGAGTCTACCGACTTTTTGAAGAGCGATTTCTTGGTAAGGAGGGGGAGAGTCTGATCGCGGGTGTTGGGGTGGGGGGAGGCGAGCTGATAAGGGATGTACGTGACTTGGGTTTGGAATGGATATTTCTCAAGGGAACTAGATCACTTTCCCTTTGGCAGGGAGTTAGTTTTTTTTTTCGTGTTTATTCTGTATTATATGATTTTTTTTATGCTTATTCTTCTTCTTCAGATGTGGAATGCATGGAACCGAATCTAAGGTTGGCTTTAAAACTGCGATACATTATAGATTAAAAATGAATTGATAATGCAGATAGAAAATACGCCAATTTCATAGAAATAATGATGTTACTCTATATATACTACGTATCGCCATCCTCATTCCTCCTCTAGATGCGAGACACATCTACATTAGATATGAAAAAAAGATCTGCCAGTAGCAAGTGAGAGAGGAAAGGATGCATGAATCATTGACGTGGGTTGCACGGATCAATTTGGGTCCATGGGCATAGTGGGCGTGGATCGCGGGCGGTTGTTTCACTCCTTTGTTCAGTGACATTCGGGTGACGTGTCTGTTTGGGAGCTGAACGTGGTCACGCCCTTTCCTTTTACTGGAGACTCGATCGACGTGGAACTCCCTTGAGGATGAACAGATGCGCGTCACCCTTCACCTTCCCGAGGATGTGTGGGCTGACGATTAGCAAATTCTGCAAGGGGGAAATAACGCCAAAAAATAAAAACCATTTACGTAAGAGGCTACTTGGGGGGAAGCGAAGGGAAAGGACAAATGTCGTTTCGCGAGGATCGGGAGTGATGGGATAAATAAGGAATCTGGTTCGAGGACTAATTAGCAGTGCGAAAGTTTGGGTTGAATTGCTACAGCCCCCGGTAATATTTAGATAATTAGGGGCGATTTGGAAAAAGGGGGGGAGGTCAGAGTAAAATTGTGATAATGGTTGCCGATATTCAGCCGATTGCGAACAGGATGTGACATGTCTGTCGACCTGTTCTCTCTCTCTCTCTCTTCTCTCTCTCTCTCTCTCTCTCTCTCTCTCTCTCTCTCTCTCTCTCTCTCTCTCTCTCTCTCTCTCTCTCTCTCTCCTCTCCCTCTCCCTCTCCCTCTCCCTCTCCCTCTCCCTCTCCCTCTCCCTCTCCCTCTCCCTCCCCTCTCCCTCCCCCTCCCCTCCCCTCCCCTCCCCTCCCCTCCCCTCCCCTCCCCTCCTCCTCCTCCTCCTCCTCCTCCTCCTCCTCCTCCTCCTCCTCCTCCTCCTCCTCCTCCTCCTCCTCCTCCTCCTCCTCCTCCCCCTCCCCTTCCCTCACTCCCTCTCTCTCTTACCCCCTCTCGACCTCCCTCCCTCCCCGCATCTCGACCTCCCTCTCTGCTCTCCTCTGCTCGCCTCTCTACCATTTCATCTAGCTTTATAGATTTAGTAAAAGCCATCAAAACATCCATGCTGCGTACTAATGTTGATCTCCCCTTCTATCCCTACGTCCGTCACTGCCATTATACATCAGCAATCGGGGAAGATCTACACAAGTATATGCATGGTGTTGATGAAGGCAAGCAACCAAACAATCGTCTGTGCAATATGTGTTTTCACGAATTTACTGCATTACTTCGACGTGGCTTTTGTTTCTAGAATTGTATCTGTAACATCAATATATGGAGAAGATATTCATAAACCCAACACCCCACTCTCGTTGCTTTTAGGTCCTATGAAGAACCCATCCACAATATCAGAGATAGCCCTTCACTAAGGAATGTCTTGTATACAACTTGGCCACCATAAACAGCATGGGCAGGGTTGGCATCGGCCCAATGTTGATGTGCAGGCGTTTGGACCTTGCTCTTATTTTCTTTCGATGCCTCTGTATTTTATTTATATTTTTGTTTATTCAATTTTCTCTTTGCTACTCTTTTTTTTTTTTTTTTTTTTTCCCCTTTGCTTATTTACGGCTAGTACGTTCACCGTTGCCCCCCCCCCCCCCCTCCCGTATGGTTTTGCTTTTCTCTTTACTTCAAATCTTCCATCATCTCTTCCTTTCGTTTTACTCTAGCATGCCATGTCATTTTCCTGTTACGTTTTGTATGTATTTCATCACATACTCTGCATTTCCCCTCTTTCCTCTTTCATTTTCTTCTCCCCTATGTATTTCCACCTCTACTCTTTCTTCTCGCTTCCCATCCCTATTCTCTCCTCCCTTTTCCATCTCCTTCTGTGGGCTATCTCATTTCGCCTTGCCTCCCCTCCTCTCTCCTCTGTTATCTGCTCCCATCTCACCCTCTCTCCTTTCTCCTTTTCCCTCTTCTCGCTCTTTTCTCCTTGCCTTTCCTCACCCCTCCTGGCTTTCCTACTCCTTTCACTTAGGCATCCACTCCTCTTTTATCTCATTGCTTTCCTTTTTTTCTTTTCTCTTCTGCTTCACTCGTTTACGAAATTTCACCAATTATCTATTTCACTTTTTTATTTTTTGTTTTTGAGGAAGAGAGAAAAAAACTTTTAATTTCCATCTTGACATACATATTTATTGTATATCATATTTTTTTTTTATTTTACAGTCGTCTGGCTCTCATACGAGCAGGCTAACATACGTTACATAATCGCGCATGTTTATGCAATGAAAATGTTTGCGGTTATATACAAGTATTCTTTTGATTGGCTTTGTTTCGAGAACAACATGCTTAGCACAGGGACAGGTACATACGGTGCGTGGAGGCGAACTCAACTTGTTCATGTAGCTCTTTCCAGCAAATGATGTTACCCGACTAGACACCTCTACTCTACTCATCTACTTACCTCACACACTAGCATGCGCACGGTTGCATCCCGTCATGCAAGGGCTGATCTGGAAGCTTGTTTGCTGTACTAGATGTGTTCTTTTTAATATTTCCTCTCGCGGATTTCCCTACCTCAGGATGTTTGTTTAATAGGAAATGCGTTTTGCATATCTGGGGTGAGAGAGATGGTACTTGGATAATCGATTAGAGAAATGAGTATTTAAAACATCAACAAATGGTATAAAGCGAGAATTAAATTGTATTACTTTTCTAATTGGTAAAACCAGATATTTTAAGTGCTGCATCGCCGCCGAAGATGTGGAAGTTGTGGAATATTTGTAAACCACTTGAAGCTGTGGGCTGACGGCAGAGCGTGTGGAGTATTGACCAAGCAGCGGCGAAGCTCTCCTCGCTACGGGATAATTCTGATGACCTTTCATCCCCTAGGCTCTTATGCTACATTCATGGACGATCCACGCGTACTTTTCGATATTAGTGCGATATAAATGCATATTGCACACTGAGACAAATTATAGAGGTACCGTTTAGTGGCTGTCGTCTTGTTAACGGTTTTTTATGAAGATTTTATGAGGCCACTGATGAATGGTCTAGAATAAGAGATAAACCCATCCCACTCTTGCCTGCGTGATGATGCTAAGCTATATCAGTGAAGTTATTCCTCTTGATTATAGTTCTGTGATGTTGTCTCAATGTTTTTGAAGAAATGTTTGAGGCAGAAATGTGTCTTCATTTAATAATTTTAAAAGCTGTGATTTGACATTGCACTATAGAATCATCTTGCACAAGCAGTGGATACAATCGCGGTCGTACCACATGCACCAGAAATCAATGTCGTGGCTGCTCTCCAGTGTTCACCTCGCGTCTCCACTCGCGCTGTTGTGGCCCACGTGGACCATTCTTTTCCTGTTGCATGCATGCTGTTATTCGTGGGCTTACCAGCGCCTTGTTTATAATAATGGAATCGTACTGCCTTGTGCATATGCAAACAAAATAGCCGAGACATTTACGAGAGGTGGTTTGTTTCACAAGACTTCTGAAGTTAGATCGTGAACAACCTTTGTGTTGAGGGGGGGGGGGGGGGGCGTGGAAGTTGCTAACCAACGCCATTAGAATTCCAGAATGGTTGCTAAAAGAGGTGCTTCTAACCGTGTTTACGATGTTGCATGTTCTACACGCGATGTTGATATATTTAAAGATACAAGGACATCATTATTTTGCAGCAGAATACGGGTATCAGTTTCATCGATTTAACTTGTTAAATATGCATAGTGTGGAATATTCTGCGTTTTTGAGTTTGAACGGTTTGATTTCCGGGAGATTATCTTCTGGATTCGTTAGTTGCAATCAGGTGTGAAAATCTACGGACTGTACACCCATGTTTTACTAATAATCAGTTGAATATATGTATATATGTTCTGAAACACATGCTTCATATACATACATACATATATATATATATATATATATATATATGTATGTATGTGTGTATATATATTATCTATTTATTTGTCCCTCTTTATATATAATTATATATACATATATGTATATATATATTTTGTATATATAATTATATGTGTATATATATTATATATAGTTATATTACGTATATATATATATATGTAAGTATATATGTTATAATTATATGTGTATATATATTATATATAGTTATATTACGTATATATATATATGTAAGTATATATATGTTATAATTATATGTATGTATATAATTATATTAATTATATACATATAATTATATTACGTATATATATATGTAAGTATATATATGCATGTATGTATATATATGTATGTATATATATGTATATATATGTATGTGAATATATATATGTAAGTATATATATGCATGTATGTATATATATATATATGTATATATATATGTATATGTATGTATGTGAATATATATGTATGTATGTATATAAATTTATGTATATGTACATATATATGTATATGTACATATAAATGTATGTGTGTATAGATATGTATGTATATGAATATATATATATATTTATATATATGTATATATATAAGTATGTATATATATTTATATATATGAATATATATATATTTATCTATATGTATTTATA
>NC_061825.1:2343195-2345695 GCF_019202785.1 Penaeus chinensis
CACACCCGAACAGAAGTACAAAAGCAACCCCCCCTTTCTCTCGCTGTCTCTCTCCCTCTCTCTCTTTCTTTCCCTCCCTCTCTCCCTTCCTCTCTCTCTCTCTCTCTCTCTCTCTCTCTCTCCCTCTCTCCCTCCCTTCCTTCCTCCTTCCCCCCCTCTCTCTCCCCCCCCCTCTCTCTCTCTCTCTCTCTCTCTCTCTCTCTCTCTCTCTCTCTCTCTCTCTCTCTCTCTCTCTCTCTCTCTCTCCCTCTCCCCTCTCCCTCTCCCTCTCCCTCTCCCTCTCCCTCTCCCTCTCCCTCTCCCTCTCCCTCTCTCCCTCTCCCTCCCTCCCTCCCTCCCTCCCTTCCCCCTCTGTTGCACCCGAACAGAAGTACAAAAACAAACTAAAATAGATTTGCATAATGTCAGATACACTTTCCACTCACGAATATGAGCTGGCATTTGCAATATCGTGACGATAATTCCAAAGTTCACCTTCCTCTCATGAGATTCCAGGAATTTTATCATTGGTGATAGCGCCTTTACAGCAACCTGGGACACTAAAGAAATTGCTATATGGAATACGGTCCCAGCAGCTTCAAGGTAACGAGAACAGCGATTAATACATTAAAGTTTCATTCTTTTTAAGTGTGAATATTTTCGTTGTATTTTTGCTGACGGTACAATATGTGTGAAAAGAATGGGTGTTAGAAAGTATCGACGGTTTAAAAGTATATTAAAGTTGATGTGTAGTATTCGAACTTACGTTCTTCGATAATGATATAAATAGAAATAAAAAAATACTCGGAAAGGTCTGTTTTAGTGTCGACTAGGTTGATTACTGCAATAAGCTTGGTCAATAAGCAACTTAGTAGTCCTGGCTTTTAAACAATTAGCTTACGTCATGGGTTCACAGGTGTACTCAATTCGCTGAATTCCGTGTCTGTAACAATCAATGCGATAAAGTAGTGTAATTGAATTGACACTGAAATACTCCTAAAATAAATCAAACGCTAGAAAGTAAGTGTTGCACACTCCTACCTCCGTTGAATGGTAAGACATTTTAAACACATTGTCGAGGTTGATACCTTTGAATTATTTTTGAAAAATCATATTGAAAGTCGAATATATCATTTTGCAGACTCTTCAGCTCCAGTTGCACGATAGTTGCCGCGTTTTGACCAAACCCAAGCCAGGGAAGGAGATCCGGGCCGCGTAATGCATAATTCGTACCTCCTAAGCATCGCCTGATGTGTCGTCACACCTCTCCCTTGTTACCCGTCGTTAGGTTCTTGTACTGTCGACTTTACAAGCATTCCCTTCTTGATGAGCACTGTTCAGTCACCCTTTAGTAGTCAGAGACCCTCACACAGACTGTATTTTCTACACAGAAGTAGAAGATACCGAGGTGGCGAGGCCGTCTGGGGGATTAGGCAACCTTATCGACGCGAAGGGAATTCTGTCTGTCTGTTTAACGGATTATCGGGTGACGAGTCTCTCGGAGGCCGCAGTCTCGTGATATGGACGTTTTCTCGAAGGTCATGGAGAGGATTTTGTTGATAAAGTTATTGGAAAGTGTTGCAGCCTTTTTTTCATCATCATCATCATCTCCTCCTCCTTCCTCTTCCTCTTCTTCCTCTTCTTCTCCTCCTTACTCCTCCTTACTCTTCTTAGTCTTCCTCCTCCTAACTCTTCTTCCTCTTCCTCCTCCTTACTCTTCTTCCTCTTCCTCTTCTTCCTCCTCCTCCTCCTCCTTCCTTCTTCCTCCTCCTCCTCCTCCTCCTCCTCCTTCCTCCTCCTCCTCCTCCTCCTCCTCCTCCTCCTCCTCCTCCTCCTCCTCCTCCTCTTCCTCTTCCATCTCCTCCTCCTCCTCCTCTTTCTCCTCCTCTTCTTCCTCCTCCTCTTTCTCCTCCTCTTTCTCCTCCTCTTCTTCCTCCTCCTCCTCCTCTTTCTCCTCCTCTTCTTCTTCCTCCTCCTCCTCCTCCTCCTCCTCCTCCTCCTCCTCCTCCTCCTCCTCCTCCTCCTCCTCCTCCTCCTCCTCTCCAAGGACTGGTGCTGTAGTCGTTTCTCAAGAAGTAAAAAGGACTAGCTGCTATAGTATTTTTAGAACTAGTATTGACTTGACGGTCATTTTATGCTCAAGATACAGTTGTAAAGAAGTAATACAGACACTTTGATTGACTGACAGAAGGAACAGATTCACTCACCACAAGAAACTGATTGACAGTTCGGAATAGGCAGACTGATTGACCGTTAGAAAAATAACACTTAAGTGACTGAATGGCCATCAGAAGCAGACAGACAGACTGACCATTAGAAATAGACTGACTGACTAACCAGAAACAGATAGACTGATTTATCGTAAGAAATAGGCATACTGTCTGCTGGAAACATACTTGACCGACTTTTGAAAACAGACTGACTTAAACATAGATAGACAGACTGACTGTTAAAAATAGACAGGCAGACAGACTGACTTAAAAATAGACAGGCAGGCAGACTGACTGAAAAATAGACAGAG
>NC_061825.1:2355695-2363195 GCF_019202785.1 Penaeus chinensis
AGGCGCTGGTCTTTTTTATTGCATGAGCAGAAGTATATTTTCATTCTCGGGTTCAGGGCACTTTAGGCGCACGTTTCAGTTTTCCTCTCCCTGGATGAACTGGAATGTTTTGTTTACATGTAGCATTTTCTCTGTTCGTTGTTGTGTGAATTCCTGTTCTTTGGGGGCGATGCGTATTTATGTATTTTTTTCCGTTTTGATTGTTGAAAACTACTCATCCAATTCAATGTTGATGATTTAGCTTTTTCTCTCTGTTATTAACGTCACGGTATGGGCTGCTATATTAACGATGATAATGCTAGTCTAATCTTGGTTTTCACGATTCCATAATGTCTGTTCTTGTGTGTGATATGGCAACGTAATAGACAGAAAATGAATCAATGAATGAAACCCATCGACTCGGCAGCGCTAAGGTTGTGAATGGAACGACGAGAAACGAAGTCCTGACGAGGTTGGGCCAATAACATGCCAAGGCGAAACGTATCCGCGTGTGTTGAAAGCTTGGCTACGGGTCGCCTATGAGCTAAGATAATCTTTCGTAAAAATTATTACCTTAAATTAACGACCGAAAGAGAAATATTATGATTGCTTGCATTGTTCCGGTAGAAGTTGTCGGCAATTATAGACTCTCCAGCTTTTTATTTACGTAAAAAGTTAGTGTTGGAATATTTCGCTTTCGCCAAAACAATGGATGCGGTTTGGCAAGTTACTTCAGGCTTCAATTTTGTGCCGAGGGGATAACGACCGAAATTGTTTGTTTGTTTGTTGCTAAATCCTGATATAATTGGGCAAGAATTCTCTCGGGTTTGGTTTCTTTTCGCAAACGCTTTGCAATACAGGGCTAAATGCCGAGAACTTCATAGGTAAACAGGTGACGGCGGAAGCTGAAGGGAGGGAGAGAGAGAGAGAGAAATAGAGAGGGAGAGGGAGGTAAAACGAGAGGGAGGTAAAGAGAGAGGGAGGTAAAGAGAGAGGGAGGTAAAGAGAGAGGGAGGTAAAGAGAGAGGGAGGTAAAGAGAGAGGGAGGTAAAGAGAGAGGGAGGTAAAGAGAGAGGGAGGTAAAGAGAGAGGGAGGTAAAGAGAGAGGGAGGTAAAGAGAGAGGGAGGTAAAGAGAGAGGGAGGTAAAGAGAGAGGGAGGTAAAGAGAGAGGGAGGTAAAGAGAGAGGGAGGTAAAGAGAGAGGGAGGTAAAGAGAGAGGGAGGTAAAGAGAGAGGGAGGTAAAGAGAGAGGGAGGTAAAGAGAGAGGGAGGTAAAGAGAGAGGGAGGTAAAGAGAGAGGGAGGTAAAGAGAGAGGGAGGTAAAGAGAGAGGGAGGTAAAGAGAGAGGGAGGTAAAGAGAGAGGGAGGTAAAGAGAGAGGGAGGTAAAGAGAGAGGGAGGTAAAGAGAGAGGGAGGTAAAGAGAGAGGGAGGTAAAGAGAGAGGGAGGTAAAGAGAGAGGGAGGTAAAGAGAGAGGGAGGTAAAGAGAGAGGGAGGTAAAGAGAGAGGGAGGTAAAGAGAGAGGGAGGTAAAGAGAGAGGGAGGTAAAGAGAGAGGGAGGTAAAGAGAGAGGGAGGTAAAGAGAGAGGGAGGTAAAGAGAGAGGGAGGTAAAGAGAGAGGAAGGTAAAGATAGAGGGAGGTAAAGAGAGAGAGAGAGAGAAAGGGAGATAAAGAAAAAGAGAAAGAAGGGACGAAAGAGAAGGAGAGGAAGGGGAAGGGGAGTGGGAAAGGTACGACTTGGGCAACCAGGTTAATCGAGAGCAGGTCTACAGCGGCGCAGGGGAAAAAAAGTCAGGATCCTTATATCCCTCGTTCCTCCGTCTTATCTTTAATCAGCAAGGGATTTATCGTCTCCCTTTCCATGCTTCCGTTCTTCAGCGCATCAATTTGCTCCTCCTTTCCCTCGCACAATCCTTAATTCGTGTGACCCCCCACCTCCTATTTTTTTCTCTTATCGTCTCTGTCTCTCTTTTTCTCTTTCTCTTTCTCTTTCTCTTTCTCTTTCTCTTTCTCTTTCTCTTTATTTCTCCCCCTCCCTCCCTTCCCCTTCCCTCTTCCCTCCTACTGTTAAAGATTTATATCTCCCTATTTGTTTTTCTTACATTTTCACTACATCCATTTTCCGTTTTACTTCGCTGTTCTTTTTGCCCCCCCCCCCCTCCATTTCGCTCTTGTTTTTTTTCTTTCTCCTTTTCCCTCTTCTTTTTGTCGTTCTGTCCTTCCTCCTCCTCCTCCTCCTCCTCTTTTTTTCTCTCATCTTCCTTCTCCTCCTCCTCTTTTTTCTCTCATCTTCCTTCTCCCCCTCCTGCCCCTTTCGCCCTTTTTTCTTCTCCTCCTCTTCCCTTTTACTTTCTTTCTTCCCCTCTTTCTCTTTCTCCTCCTCCTTCGTCTCTCTTATTTCTCCTCCCCCCCCCCCTCTACTCCCCCTCCTCCCCTTCTACTCCCCCTCCTCCCCTTCTACTCCCCCTCCTCCCCTTCTACTCCCCCTCCTTCCCTTCCTCCTCCCCTTCTCCTCCTCCTCCTCCCCTTCTCATCCTCCTCCTCCTCCTGCTCCTCCTCCTCCTCCTCCTCTTCCTCCTCCCCTTCTCCTCCTCCTCCTCCTCCCCTTCTCCTCCTCCTCCTCCTCCCCTTCTCCTCCTCCTCCTCCTCCTCCTCCTCCTCCTCCTCCTCCTTCCCTTCCTCCTCCCCTCCTTCCCATCCTCCTCCTCCCTTCCTTTCTCCCTCCTCCCCTCCTTCCCATCCTCCTCCTCTCCTTCCCTTCCTCCTCCCTCCTTCCCATCCTCCTCCTCTCCTTCCCTTCCTCCTCCCCTCCTTCCCATCCTCCTCCTCTCCTTCCCTTCCTCCTCCCTCCTTCCCATCCTCCTCCTCTCCTTCCCTTCCTCCTCCCCTCCTTCCCATCCTCCTCCTCTCCTTCCCTTCCTCCTCCCCTCCTCCCCCTCCTCCCCCTCCTCCCCCTCCTCCCCCTCCTCCCCCTCCTCCTCCCTTCCTCCCCCTCCTCCTCCCTTCCTCCCCCTCCCCCCTCCCTACTTCAGTTTCTTCCCCTCAGCCTCCTGTTAATCCTCTTTGCACCACCGTTTCTCTGTTTTCCTGCTGTATATCGTCTCCTAATCTCTCTCCTCCTTCACTTTTTTTCTCCTCACTCTTGCTTCTTCTTTATCTCCTCTTCTCCTCCTGTGTATCCCCTTTCTCGCATGCCTTCTCTTTCACCCATCCTTTCCACTCATCTTCTCTTTCTCCATATTCGTTTTCCTCCTCCTCTTCCTCCTTCCTTCTCCTTGTCTTTCTTCCTTTCACTCAAGTGTTTTTTTTTTTTTTCTACATCCCTCCTACCGAAGTCAGGCGGCGAATAGGAGAACGCCCAAGATAAGTAGAAGAAAATGCCTTAAGTAATGACGTAGAAGCAAGCAGATAAGCGGGTATTGAGGATTACGTATGGTCCAAAAAGCATCGCAAATCTCGCTGAGCTGAACCGAATTAAGCTCTTTACTTATATGGGTTGTGCGAGTGTTTTGCGTCCACTGGCCTGGAAGAATTTTTTATTTTATTTTGCTTTTTTATTTCTTCTTGTTTTGTTCCTGTTCTTCCTTTTTTTTAAATTTTACTTTCGCGTTGTTTTTACTGAAATCAATGTAATTAAGCTTGTACGGGTGTTTAGCTTCCACTTGCCTAAGCTCTTTTTTTCTAAATGTCTTTCCTCTCTCTTATTCTCATTTCTTCTTCTGTTTTACTGTTTTTTTTTTTTTTTTTTTTTTTTTTTTTTACACTCAGTGGCAACCGTGCGGAGTCGTGGTGCTTTCGCGACCCCGTGGGAATCGCCTCTCCACTTGCATTAGCTTTCACTCAGGATGCCGCGTCGGAAAACAACAGGTAATTATTTATAAATCGGACCTGGCGAGGATGTTGTTTTTTCCTTGTTCGTTCGCTCGCTCGCTCAAGCAAGGAGGAGGCTGGATTATGCTAATGCTGCGTTTTCCTGTTTGCGGCCCCGACCTCGCTTCCTGGTAATCCCTTTCTCCCTTAAAGACACGGAAAATCGCTGCCATTCGGGGGAATTCTATTTCGATATATATGTGTGTGTGTGTATACATATATGTATATATACATAATATATATTTATATATGTATTTATATTTATATTATTTTGTTTTGTTTTCGCAAATGTAAGTGTGTGTGTGTGTGTGTGTGTGTGTGTGTGTGTGTGTGTGTGTGTGTGTGTGTGTGTGTGTGTGTGTGTACACGTACACGTACACGTACACGTACACGTACACGTACACGTACACGTACACGTATACGTGCACACGCACAGACACACATAGTCTGCATATATAATAACATACATACCTAAAGCTTTTGTACGTTTTGTTGTTCTCAGAACAAAGTGCTTAACAGGAAACTCAGATTTTCTTCGTTGAACATCATTATTTTTTGGAATTTGATATCCATTCCATTACCCTCCTTCCCCTTTGTCAGTCCCGCCGGTAGAGGGCATCCGGCAAGCTGGCGCAATGAGAACGAAGAGTGAAGGAATGTACGAGGCGATATCCAGCGCTCGAACTTGACGGTTATCACCTCTCAGGGCCCTTAGCATTCCTTCCTCCTCATCTTCGAACGTACCCATTGGTTCTCAGTTCGATATTGATTCCTTAACGTTTTCCTGCAACGTATGCCAATGCAGGTGCCCATTCGATCGCTGTTTATGTCCCGCCGTGACGTGTGGATGGTCTGCAGCATATCGGCCTCGCCAAGGATTCGGAAAATGACCCGTGTGTGTAGATTTATTTTTCTGTTTACTGTATGGATTTGCTTTAGAAATTTTGTATGATTTATTTGATTTTTTTTTTTTTTTGAGTGGGAGAAGGCGGGATTTTCGTGTCTATTAGTGGTATAGTCTCAAACTCTGGTTATGACTTGCAACCCATGCACACACTACCTCCTCTATGCATATATTCAGTATTACATCCCCCCACTTTTTAATTACTCTCTCTCACGCTTCTCTTTTTCGCCTTCTTCCAACGCTCAGACTCTCCTTAAACACGTACGCACGCACCCGAGGATATACCTCTAACACGCTAACGAAAAAGTGTTAGACGCCACAGTGCTGGAGCAGTGTTTTTAGGTCATAGTAAGAGTTCTGAGTCAGCGCTTAATGTTCCTTTCCTCTTCTCTTCTCGTTGTGTCTCTTCTCTTTTCTTATCTCCTTTCGCTATCTTTCTTCTCGTCCCTTTTTTCTGGCCCTTTTTTTTTTCTTCCTTCCCTTATCCTTTCCTTTCTATTTCTGTCTCTCCTACTATATTTTTGATCTTCAGTCTTACACTTTCTGTCTAATGTTTATTCACGATCTTTTAGCCCTTTCCTTTCTCATTCCCCCCCCCCCCCAAAGCTTTCTATTTTTCGCTATTTTTGGGCTAGGTTATAACTACTTCCACTGTTAGCTTTTTCGAGGGTTGGGTGCTACATGCATTCACCTTTTCATTCCTCTGACTCGTCTTCCATTGATACTGTGCATTGTTGTGACTTTGAAAGTATGACAAAGATGATGCTGAGTGGACATCTATTTCAAGCCGAATATTCACTAATGTGAAAAAATACCTTCCTCGTTATGGTACGTTATTGATCCTGTCACGAAAGGCGCTCGATAAAGGGGGTCGGTTTGTTATTCTTGGCGTCCCGTGGAAGGAAGTTCCGTTTTTTGAGAAGCAACGGGCAAAATATTCTCTGTGAAGGTTACACGAGGAAGGGATGTTTTGAAGAATGTTTGCTCTCGAAGCGTGGTAAAGAACTTCATAGATATTGCCTGGCGCCTGGATTTTCCCCTAAGGTCTAAGCATTAAGCTAAATGGGAATGGGGTATTAAGTCCTCGCTTCACTGGTCTGCAGGAGATGCAACATATGTTGCAGTGTGACCTTAGAATCCAGTTATGTTGCCCGTAGCGCTTCTTTGGGAAATGTTTTATTTTCCTGCATAGTATGATGAACGAAAGGTGTTGAAATATAAGCAGACGGACTGACACTTCAAAGATAGTTGTCAGAAGCACGATGAAAAAAACGTATGAGCTTTTGAGAGAGACGCTGTTGATAGCGAAGCATGCCGCTATCACAGCACAGGAGGGGGTATATTAAACAAATAACTTCCAGTTAGCGCAGTCGCTTTGGAATCCTCTTTGCCATCGAGTGGAGTGGTGCAAACTATCAGCAACCTTGACTGCAGACGGGGATGTCCTGTCAGGTATGAGTGAGAGATTTTAGAGCTGAATATTTCGTTCTTTGTGTTCTTGCAAGTGCTCTGAGTATGTATTGATTTTCGTTTGATCTGTGACTGTAATCATTAAAGACCTGTTTACTTACTGAATGGTAGGTTACATACACAGCGTTGACTTCAGATGACAGAAACCATTAATAAATCATTGTTGGTTACTGAGGATGCCAGGATATCAAGAGTACTTGTGCTGACAACATCACGGTACTGTTATATATTTTTACCTCGGTAAATCGGATTATCTTCTCGATGTAGCATATTTAACCATATATATATATATATATATATATATATATATATATATATATATATGCGTGAGTGTGAGTGTGAGTGTGAGTGTGAGTGTGAGTGTGAGTGTGAGTGTGAGTGTGAGTCAGTGAGTCAGTGAGTCAGTGAGAGTGTGTGTGTGTCGGTGTGTGTATGTGTATGTGTATGTGAGAGAGAGTGTGAGAGTGTGAGAGTGTGAGAGTGTGAGAGTGTGAGAGTGAGAGTGTGTGAGAGTGTGAGAGTGTGAGAGTGTGAGAGAGTGAGAGAGTGAGAGAGTGAGAGAGTGAGAGAGTGAGAGTGTGAGAGAGTGAGAGTGTGAGAGAGTGAGAGTGTGAGAGTGTGAGAGTGTGAGTGAGTGAGTGTATTGCGAATGTATTTTTTAAAGATTGTGTTTTAGAAATCATAGCTGGTTAATATGTAATTTTATAAATTTTATTACGGTGCAGACCTGGTGCGCGAGAGTAATAGCAGAAGAGGAGACCCGACTCCGTTGCCAGGGAACAGATTCTCAAATCAGGTGGACTGACGAATACGGTTTTTTTTCGTTCGTTTCACTGAGAGGAGAGGAAGAGGGATTACACGTAAGAGTGTTATGTTCATTAGTATTATTTTTATGAGGAAGCGAGATGCACTGCAGGCTTCTTTTGAACGATCATTTTGAAGTTGTGTTTGCAGAATGTTTAAGGAATATTTCTAAACTTTAAACGCTGTTAGATTCATCGCGTCGGACCAACCTGTGGGTCCTCCAGCATCGATTGGCACCAGAAATAGCCTTTGTCTCAATGCTTGTACGCCAAGCTCACGTCCCCCCCCTCTCCACCCCCTCTCCCCCCCCCCCCCCCACACACACACACACGCACAGTCACGCCGCGCCGCAACCACCATCTTACTCTTTACGAGGTGGATCTTCCTGCGTTTTTGTGCATTGTTCAAGTATTGATCCAGAGGTGGAGCAGAAGATGGCTGCTCGAACTTACGTCATAGTACTACGCCCGGAG